>NW_027105572.1:432854-438868 GCF_000696795.3 Halyomorpha halys
CAATTTACATATTAATAAGCTTTAATTTAATTTTAGGATTGGTATAGATTTTCATATATATATATTTTATTATTATAATTAACCATATTATTTTAAATTATAAAGAAGATGATCAAGAGTGCGATCTAAAGAAAATAAAAAATAGTTAACAACTATATATTTGCCGACGTTCACTTTGTAGAGCTTCATCAAGGATAAAAAGATACAAAAACTAAAAATACAAATCAGGTTTTGTTCTTTACTTATTTATTATTATTTTTATTTATTTATTCATTCTTTCTCGACCTTTATTTAATCTCAACGTATTCCTTTATTCTCCATCTTTTAGTGTGTTAAATTTTTTTTCTCATATCTGCTATTTTTATGTGTGAATACGTATCTTGTTCATTTTGAACCAAATATTTTGCGTAATTTTTTTTTAAATTTTTATCATTGCCTAGTTTGTATTAATACTATTTTTATTTTTTCCTTTCGTTCATTTGTATATCATCTTTTCACTTATATTTACATAAATTTAAACCTACCTTAATTTATCTTTTTGTATCTTATTGAACCATGTACAAATATTTTTAGTTGTTTTCGTATCTTTCTAGCCCTGATAAAGCTCTACAAAGCGGGGTGAAACGTTAGCAAATAGTTGTTAATTATTTTTTGTTTTATTTTGACCACACCCCAGATCATCTTCTTCATTAATAAAATTATTTCTTATACTAGGCATAGATATGTACGAATTATTAGAGATAAAATAAAGATAAATAAGAAATAAAGTGTGAATAGAAGGGCGTGATGCTCATCACGTTGGAAGTTTCCAGAGTGCTAGTTTCAGAATGTCCTGAATCAGTCAATATTAATTTCGAGGGGACACGGAGAAATGAATATTGAAATTCGCACTCTGGAGCTGCATAGGTCCTCAAAGCAGAACTTAAGTCTTAAAAAAAAAGTGATTCAACTTCCTAAACTATAAGTAGCAGAGCCCGGTAGAAATAAAAACAGTAATAGGGGTGAAATCCCTATTATTGATTACTTTAATGAAAAATTTGTATAATTATTAGACAAAATGGATGAGTCTCCTAATATAGTTAGGTAGAATACAAAATAGTGGCTGTTTTGAAATGTTTCTTTGATATAAGGATAATATAATAATGGTTCTTCCACTAAAACAGTTGTTTTCTAGAGTAAATTAAAGTTAAAATTATCCCTTAAATGACTCTTAATAATGTTTAATTTGTATAATACTACGTACTATGTAAAGTAACCAAGTAGATTTTTGACACCTAAACTAGCAGTGGATTCTGTCGAAAGCGCAAAAATAATAATAATGATAATAAAAACCTTTGTGTTTTTAAAATAAAACGTTTAAGTTTTATGGATATAAAAAAATTCTGTACCCAGAGATTCAAAGTTTTCATACTACACAATCACGTATTGTTTTGAAAACCTATTTCTTGTCTCTAGTTAATCCAATTCTCTTTAAAAAGATGAGATCTTCATATTCTCATTCATACTAACCATTGTTTGCTGGGTTTTTTTTTGCCAATCCACTAAATATAGATTCATTTAAAAGGTTCTTATATCATGGATAGTTAGATTAATTTTTTTTAATAATTTATTTATTGCTATTTGCAACTGTATATATATGTATATATACATATATACATCAAGTAAATTTGCTGTAAGCGATATGATGACATGATACCAACATGTGGAGAATTTACCCATTGATAGAACTCCAAACAAATTTTTAGAGGAAAAGATCTGGAGGTAATCTTCTTTTTAGACGCCCAGGAAGATCATTAGGTAATAAAGTAGAAACCAGGTTAGATACGAGTCGGTTTGGGTGGTTGTGAAGTTTATTATGGAAAGACTGGTATCTGGTTCTGGCAACATATGGGACATTAAGGTCCTGATGGATGATTTGATTTGTGACAAAGTAAGGAGCATTAAGGATTTTGGACTGTAATGACTGAATTCGGGAGGAATTCGATGGTTTAGTGGAGCCCCATAGCTCAACTCCTTATGTCCAAATAGGCCTTCTAACGGTCATGTAGACCAGTCTTTTGTAATGGATTAGAAATTAATACCGTTTATCTAGTAAATGCTGTAATTGTCGGAGTCGGCAAGCAGTTTCCAGTCTTGTATGAGGATTCCATTTTGTTTTCATACCCTCCCGTAAAGATTTTAGTGAGTATTTGGTACGTACATATAGGAGGTATGCTATATGTATAGCTGGCTGTGAAGGATACCTTGGATTGCCTTTTGGCATTATAAGGTTAGGTGAGGGGTCCAATAAAGGTTATAACTTGGTTGGCTTACGCTAGTGGATTATTGGAACGGGGAGGGGCCGTTCCGCTGGTTGAATGGTGAAAATTTAGACCTCAGACTTGAAGAGTCTAAGGCCTTCCCTCGTCGGGGACGGCGACTAAGGGAACCGTGCTTTTCCACCTCCCAGGTCGTGGTGGAGGGGCGATCTATCTGAAAAGTGGGTTGCAGCAGGCCTTCAGCCCATCAAAGAATTTGATGTGCCGTCGGCCTATATACTCCGGCACAGTAGGGAGTTGGAGCTCTTCACGTATAACTCTGTTTTTGGCCCTCTGGAGCGTGGTTACCCGGACGATCTTACGGAGGACAGATCCCTGCAAGCCCTGTAGTCGAATTATTGTATTTCTGTAGAGGTGTCTCATGAGAGATGTGCCGTGGAGCAATGTAGGTCTTATAACGGATTTATAAATCTGCAGTTTAAGGCGTAGCGAGAGTTGACGAGATGTTAGCAGGTGGTGCACCTATAGGTATAGGTTTGGGCTATATTGGCCATAGGATATCCCATAGTGGGCTGCAGCCTATAGGATTTGGGATGGGCTATCATGAGTCTCTCTTTGGCATGATGGGAGAAAGTAAGATGACGGTCTAGAGTCACGCCAAGATATAGGATGGAATTGGAGATTTTTCGGCCCTGTTCGTACACTACAAACCTCTGGGGCAGACAGCTCTTTTTCCCTTTCTGGAATGACATGACTATAGCGTCAGTCTTAGCAGGGTTCACACTTAAGCCATCTTTCTTCAGAGCGTCTACTATGGTGGCAGAGGCTGAGGATGGGAATCAATATGGGATGTAATTAAGTCATAATCAGGAGCTTTGCGCGATGGTAATTTCTGGATGATGTTGGATATCTCTGATGGATGAAATGCTATAGGTGGCAGGGTCATTTGGAGTGGAGTATTCAATTCTTCTTCAATTTGGGTTGAATTAAGGATGTCAAGGGGTGGCTCAAAGTTTTGAGAAAGGTGCTGACCTTGATATTTGAGATTTTTCTTCGTCCGATTTTGTCCATGTTTGAGATTATTAAAATTCAAATAACGGTTCTAAATGAAATTTGGTATAAGAAAGTTTTTTCAAATTCACTTCAAAATTTAGGAAAAAGAGTAGATTGTTTTATAAGCGATAAAAAAATTAAATTAAAATTTTAAAAACACCTTTTTGGGTTTTTAATATTAGCGATAAAAAAAAAATCTGCTCCGTGGTATTTAAAATTTTCAAACTACGAAATTACGTTTTATATTGAATCGCTGTATCTCGTAATTAATTTATCCAGTTATCTTTAAAAATATGAGAGTTTCATTTTTGCATTCATAGCATCCATAGATAAAAAAACTATAAATAATATTTTTTTGATCAATCCACCAAATATAGATTCATTAAATTGGTTCTTATATTAATATTTAAATAAAAATTATGGGTCTAAATGAAATTTATTTTTTTTTAGATTCACTGGAATATTAAAAATAAATATCTTACACCTCTTACACTCTTATTATTAGAATAACCTCTATGAGATCCCTAAGTTTTCAGTATCAATGTTTTTTTTTATTAATTAGCCTAAATACGTCATGATTTGAAGGCTGATTTGGCTACGAGTTTTATAATTATTTAGAATTTTTTTTCCAATAAATATATAAAACAGAACTTTATGATTAAAATATTTGTTTATAATGAAAGAAATAATAATAATAATAACTATTCTAATAATAATTTCAAATCATAAAACCTTTTTTTTATTTATGTAACATATTGTATATAATTTATCTTACTTAGTTTGATTTTGTTCATTTTATTTATTTATTTTTCATTTTATATACATATACAGATTTACGACTATTACTAATTGCCCAAGTTTGTGGCCGATTGTAATATTTATCAATAAGTAAAGTGCTATTAATGTAATAAACAGTTTTATTAGCTTTACATCTTAGAAGTATGTCAGTACGTATCTGAAGCAGTGTAATTACTAGGCTACCCCTTGTGAGCATGACCTAGATCTGGGAAATGGTCCGGAAAATTACTTGAATACCTGGATTGCGCTTACAGTGCAAAGGAAAAATAGTACTACACCGGCATATCCATTCTGTCCACAGTTCATTTTCCAAATTATAATTTTAATCTAACTCAACATTAATTTCACATAATCAATGGTCAAAACCTTATTAAACTCTACTAAGCTAGGTTGTGTGTTGTTTTGATATGGGTGAATACCGCTATATTAATTTCTCACAGTATTATCAAGCATTGGAGGCTTCATTTTTATTTATGTTGCTCAACTAATTTTTAATAATCCACGTCTTTTGCGGCCAACGTATGGTTAGGCGCGTCTAACCATTGACATAGGCTGGACATTTTTTTTTTCTCTTACAAGATAATTACTTTTTTCTATATCATTTCATTAAAATTTATTCATAAAATAATAAATCGTATATATTATTTTAATAATATTTTCAGGTCTGAAGTTTTAGGTTTTTTTTTAAGGGGAGGGGTTAAGTCGAGGGACTCTATAATAATGTTAAAGTGACAAGAAGCGCCATCTACTGACAAATGGAACTACTAGAATTAGCACCACCTAGAAAGATAAGGGCCAAGCTGCCACCAGAGCTGTTTGGAGGGCTAATCCCGGACTGTTTGAGCCTGTAGACTTTCCAGGGACCTCTGGCCTTCCCCCACTCAGTTACAATCCCTAGAACAGAGATGTCCAGCTAAACAGGTACTGGGGGCACATGGAGGCTGGCCCACCAATCAGCAGCCAAACATAACCGAACAGGTGACCCTTCTCAATATGGGGTTTCCGCCACCCATAGCACAAGTAAGGGAATCAGGCATCTTATCTTCCGCTAGGAATATAAAAGCGTGACCTTCACTTCTCATCAATACATATTATTTTCCCATTACTTAAATTCGGTGTAATATCTCTAACAATATTATATACCTTTTGGCCTGACCCTCTCTACAAGTTATCTATCAATATGTCACTTCATTTATATCTATTATTTTATCTTAAACATATTCTGATATGGAAAACTTAAAATCTAACTTGATATAATTACAAATTCTCAGTTAAATGTTTAAGGTCCGATTCATAAACCAATGTTCAAGTATATTCAAAATGGCGATCAATATTGTACTGCCATAATCTCAAACTGTAGAGTTACATTTGTAAAAGCTTTAAAATTTACAATAACCAAAAAGGCAGAACCTAGCTTTAGAGCGTTTCGGAAAATCTTTTAGATTTTGGAATCCGTTCCCAAAATATCACATCTGTTCATTAGTTTTATGAATTTATGTTATATAGAACTGTTAATAATCACTAAAATTGATCTATGCCCAAGAAGCTTCAAGAAATACTTATAGTACAAGAGCCGGGAAGAAAAAAAGGCAGTTATCTAGCCCCAATTTTTTATTACTTTAATGAAAACTATGTATAATTACTAGTAAAAATATATAAGTCTACCAAGTATAGGTAGGGGGAATGAAAAATGGTGGCTGTTTCAAAACATTAACTTTTCATTCGGAGCTCTATATCATAAAAACTAACAACACTAGGAAATCTAAGAGAACATTATTTAAAGAAGAGTAAATTTGCTAAGATATTAGCCCTAAAAGAGCTATTTACGTCCAATAGTTCTCGAGATATAGCTTTTTAAAAAGCAAAATTTCTTAAAAATCTACTGAAAGATTAGAAGTTAGTTAA
>NW_027105572.1:438918-472702 GCF_000696795.3 Halyomorpha halys
ATATTAGCCCTAAAAGAGCTATTTACGTCCAATAGTTCTCGAGATATAGCTTTTTAAAAAGCAAAATTTCTTAAAAATCTACTGAAAGATTAGAAGTTAGTTAAATTATTTTGAGAAATCTATCTCAGGAACTATGTGACGTACAGATGTCTATTTGCACTCAAATTAAAGCTAGTTTAATGGACTAGAAAGAAGTTTATGACCTTTTAACTTCTTAGGAATAGTAGTCTTCATGATATTTGCTAAAATAAATTGATTTATAGTTGTTCGGACAATAACTTTGATTTATGAAAAACTTCATTTCAGAAACCATTAGACGTACAGATGTCTGCCAGTGCTCAAATTAAAGCTAGTTAAATTTACTACAAAATAGTTAATAGTGTTTATCTTTGTAGGAGTAGTAGGTTTTATGATATTTGACAAAATAAACTCTCAAAATGTTAATTTCTAGTTGTTCGTATAAAATGTTGCATTTTTGAAAAAAATATATCTCTAGATCCATAAGACGCACATATGTCTGCCAACAATCAAAATAAGGGAAATTGAACTTTCTATAAAGTAGTTTATGACACTTATCTTCCTAAGGGTAGTAGTTTTTATGATATTCACATATGAATATAAATTTGTCCGAACAACTATAAATCAATTTATTTTAGCAAATTTCATGTAAACTATTACTCCTACGAAGATAAACATCATAAACTACTTTATAGCTCATTAAACTAGCTATAATTTTAGTGCTAATAGTCATCTGTACGTCAAATCGTGTTTGAGATATAAATTTTTCAAAATAAATTCACTAACTACTGATATTTCAGTACGTCCCATACAACATTTTTTCTGAAATGTTGTTTTTTAAAAAGCTATATCTCGAAAAATATTTAACGTAATTAACTCTATTAGGGCGTATATTTTAGCAAATTAACTATTCTTTAAATGACGTTCTCCTTACGTTTTCTTATGCTGTTCCTACTTTTTAAGATTTAGAGCTTTTTTAGAAGATTTAGAACTTTTTTTAGAGCTCTGAGTGAAATTTTTTTTTTATAGCTTTGAAACTTCCGCCATTTTTTATTCCCCCTACCTATACTTGGCAGACTCATCAATTTTGGCTAGTAGTTATACATATTTTTCATTAAAGTAATCAAAAATTGGGGTGAGATAACTGCCTTTTTTCTCCTCTTGGGCTCTTCTACTATTATGTTTTAATTAAAAGCCTCGAAAAATAAAGTGTGATCATTTTGCAACGAGTCAACTGAATCAAAAACTAACTTGCAGCGAGGGTTTGTCTGGCCAACTCCAACTTCATTATTCTATAGCAGGACTTAGTAGTTTTACTTTAATGAACACTTTGTATAATTATTAGACAAAATTAATGAGTCGAGAGGTATAGATTGCAAAGTACATTTCTTTTTTTCTTATATTTCTTTTTTATCTGTTGTTATTTCGGTTTTCATTAATTGTTGAAAACCTTTTGTTTTTCTTATTTATTTTTTCTTTTTCACTGAATATAAATCTTAATTTGGATTATTCGTTTACCGTGATGAATCCCTACAACTTGAGCCGTAAGGTTGGATCATATTTAATAGTTTATGGACTATTTGAGTTTTAGGACCAGGTCCATCTTTCTTTTATTATCACACTCGGCCAATTTTCGATTAATCACAAACGAAAATCGTAAAAATGTACAAAGATCAGTACTAGTAAATAGTAAACTAAACATAACTTTTTTGGAGTTGTGTTTTATAAGTTTATGAGTTGTGTTTTAGTGAGGGTAGGGCTGTCTTTAAGAGATAGACTGTTCTTCACACAGGATTAAATCAAGAATAAAAAATCTGATACGGTTCTCACATCACACAACTTTCATTTATAGCCTATTTCACAAGAGGCCAAGTGTAGACAAAAGTCAGCTATTTGCTTGATACTAAACCGGGAAGACCTTGAAGAGTTGGCAGTGTATAGCCAATGTCCCGTATTTCTAATAGTTCACATCCTTGCTGTTATAGCTACTAGCATAATAACCCGGTAGAGAAAAAAAAGTCAGTTATTTCATCTCAGTTTTTGATTAATTAACTGAAAGATGTGCATAATTATTAGTCAAAAGTGATGTTTCTGCATAGTATAGTTAGAGAGAATAAAAAATGGTGGCTCTTTCAAAACGTTTAAAAAAATAATTTTTATTCGGCACTCCATATTTCTAAAACTAACAACAACACTTGAAAATCTAATAGCACATAGTTTAAAGAATAGCTAAAATATGAGCCCTAAAAGAGCTATTTACGTTCGATACTTCCCGAGTTATAGTTATTTAATAAGCAACATTTCATTAATAATGCACCGAAAAATCAGTAATTAATTAATTTATTTAGGGAAATCTACATTTCAGGAACCATAAGACATTCAAATGTCTGCCAGTGTACAAATTAAATCTTGTTTAATGTGCTTTAAAGTAGTGTATGAAACTTAAATTCGCAGGAGTGGTATTTTTTATGATATTTGCTAAAATAAATTGATTTATATTTGTTCGAACACAATTTCATGTCCAAATTCATATTCATATGCTAATATCATAAAAACTAATGCCCCTATAAAGATACCTGTAATAAACTACTTTATAGTACCTTAAACTATCTTTAATTTGAGAGCTAATAGACAATTTAACATCAAATGCTTTTTGAAATTTCACAAACTAAATTCACTAACTATTGATTTTTTATGAAATGTTGCTTTAAAAGCTATATTTCCGGAATTATTGAACGTAAATTGCTCTATTAGGTTCTATACTTTGGCTAATTTATTCTACTTTGAATAATGTACTTTTAGGTTCTCTAGTGTTATTGGTTGTTTTTAAGATATGGAATTCTGAAAGGTAATTTTCTTTTAAACCAGCTGTCTTTTTTTATTCCCCCTCAATATATTTGGCAGACTCATAAACTCTTACTGGTCACTATACATAAGTTTTTTGAGTTAAAAAAATTGAGATGAAATGACAGACTTTTTTTTAACCGAGCTCTTGAACTACATCAGTGATTCGTCAAGGTCGTGCAAGGGGTTCTAAGCCCACGCGACGGAACTTTCGTGCAAGCTATGTTGGTCTCCTCCTACAGTCTTGTCAAATTGCAAGCTAAAATAAAAGAAATTTTAATAACAATAATTGTAAAAGAAGTAACTAATAATAAGTAAAAGTAAATAAAGAGTAGTATTAAAAAAAAAATCAATACAAAGAAATAAGTAAGAAAAATAATTAAACAATGATAACAACTGTAGTATTTATATATCGTGAAAATAATCATTTATCTACACTGATAATAGTAATAGTAAAGATAACAGGAGTAACATGAATAATATAAAGTGAAATAAGGTAATTTAATTATTTCCCCTACCTATACGTGGCAGACTCATCAAATTTTAATAGTAACTATACATTGTTTTAATTAAAGTAATAAAAAATTGGAATAAATAAATGAAATAAATGTCTTTTTTCTCATCTAGGGCTTTTATACTATACGTTTCAAAACAGATATTTCTTTAATTTTCTGGATAATAATACTTCTTCTCACTAAATATTTCAGATATGTGGAAGTTAATGTAAAATATAATAACATATATCTTCGGAGGAGCAGCAGTTTCCATGATATTCGCTGGACCTAGTTAACAAAATACAAGTAAAATTTTCACTATTTGCAAAAATGTTGTTTTTTTTTTTAATTTATCTTGAGAATTATTCAATGTAAAGAGGTCTATTGGGGCTAATATTTTAGCAAATTTAGTCTACTGATGTTTATTTAGCTTATCTAGTGTTGTAGGAAATTTCAAAGATAATGACCTCCGAATAAAAAATTATTTTATTTTAACGTTTTGAAACAGCCGCCATTTTTTATTTTCCCTACCTATACGTGGCAGACTCATCAATTTTGATTAGAAATTATACATCATTTTCATTAAAGTAATCAAATATTGGGGTGAAATAACTGCCTTTTTTCATCCGGGTCTTCTAGGATGGCGCACGATTCAGGTAAGATTAAACTTTGAACCCCTACCGCTGCAACAACGACACTTATTTCATCCGGAATAGCACTGCATTCATTAATTTTGATGGTTCATCCATTTTTATAATTGAGTAATCAATGTAAGCTCAATATGCATAAAAACAAATATAAAATTTCATTACATTTTGGATGCTACAAGCATGACAAGGAAGTGCGCTCTGCTGAGAATGGGTGATCGTGTACAATGGGACTTAGGGCCTCGGAGGACGTGCTAGTTGGAGGAGGAAAGGGTTTTGTTCCGGCTCACGAATTAATAAAAGCCTAATATTTGGTTTGCTAATCAGGGCCCGATTGTCTGTGGGCTCAGTAACTAAGGTTGGAATAACAAAAATACAATCCCGATTCCTTATCGCTTGTTGCTAGGGTAATCTTCTTCCACCCTTCGTCCTCCCAAAAGCACCCAGCCAGCTCTCTGCAGTATGGGTATCATTAACTCTGAATAATGTAAGCGTGTATACGTAATCATGTTTAAAAATGCTGAAATTTAAAAATCATAAGTAACAATAACACATGACATTTATTCGTCTCGTATCTATAATCACCTGCTGCCCATCATGTTCCCGCAGAATAACAATTAACAGCTTTATACAAAATTGTCAGTAGACAGAAAGATAACAGATATAAGTACAGTAATTCACAGTGAGTGAAACGAAAAGGACCGGAAGACAAACTATTGATGTGTTCAGAGCAAAATCTCATAAAGTGTAGAACTGATATTTATCCAGGTATTGGCATTTATTAATATTATAAAATTCAGCCATATGTCTTGTCATACCTGTGCCGGGTATGTCAACAAAGGGCACTTTGCAGGTGGCTAAGGGGCAAAGGTGAATTGCCTCAGGTCAATTATAAACAACACGTGCACCAAAGACTTTTCTAAGTATTCCACCACCTTACAACGTATTTTTCTTGGGCGTGGCTGATGATAGCCAATGGGAAATAAGGTTCCGCAAAGGTAACGCCTCTACAAACGAGAGGGGAATCTGACCAGGAAAAAGGAAGACAGAAGCAGCAGAAGTAAGAAGATGCACTTTGACCAGACGAAGTCCTAAGAACGGCTATGAGACCTGGACGCCACCCCTTCTGAACAAGATGACACTCGCGTTACTACACCCACCACTCAAATCAACCAACTCCGCACTCATTCAGATAGATATTAGGTAATAATGTAATAATCTATTAAATAAATCGACAATTGTATCCTTATATAGTCTTAACACTTTTTATTTCATCAACAGTCCAAAGTTTCGGCCATTTCGGCCATCCTCAAGGACAATCTTCAATATAAATTCTCACCTCACATTAAAATTTAAAATTTGTCTTGCAGGCTATTCTGCCCAAGTCATTAATCATAAGTTAAAACCCTATGAAAAATTCAATTATTAAAGAGTCATATTTATTATTAATAAGCTTACGTAAGCTTAAGTTTAGTTACCTATTTTTTTAATTAAAAATCATAAATATCTAAAACTTCTAATTTTCAAACTATCCAAAAAATCACTACCATATACACAAACTATTTATTTGTGTATATGGTAGTGATTTTGTGGATAATTTGAAAATTAGAAGTTTTAGATATTTCTGATTTTTAATAAAAAAATATGTAGAGACTATATAAGGATACAATTTTTGATTTATTTAATAAATAATTACGTATCTCAAGAAATTGAAAAAATATATTTAAAGTAATAATCTATATTTTTCTCTATCTATATCTTTTATGGCAAACCAATGATCTGAATCATTTAAATCACATTATAATTTAAATCATATCAATGTAAATAAATACTTAGTTCCTTTATCTAGTTATTTATTATCATATTACACAATATGATATAATTGTGTAATATGATAGTAATATATATCATATTACACTCTTATTATATAATGTAATTAATGGTAACAACATTTTATAAATATAAAGGTATTTAATTGGTAAACTAGTAAACACACAAAAACCCTTTAGAAAAGAATCCAATTATAATATTAGTTTTGCGGGACTCAATATAAATTAATTAATTAACTTATTTTGGATAATTGCCTTCTGCGATTATCCTGGCATTCCGACTAAATCCCGAGACAGTACATAGCAGAACGTTCCATAAAACTGTGTGAACATTTTATTAGTTTAATATTTTCTGTTATTTAACTTTTTATTATATACTTTACTTTATGATATCATTTTATTTATCTTTTTCTTCGTAAGTCTCGAATCATCACTAAAAATTTGTACACAGTTTTTTGATCCTTTGCTTTACTCGGGCCATTGGGATATTTTGTCATACTAAGATAGTGGTTCTACTATTTTCTGTCCAGATAGTATAATTATTTTTCATCAAATTAAGGTATATTTTGAGTTTAAAAAGAAATTGAATATTTTGAAGGAAATTATTCATTCAAATTATTTTCAAACAATAAAATCAAAGTTGGCCCATTCCAGATTAGACTGAAAATAAAACTCCATGTCTCTCAGATCTGTGTTCTTCTTAATAGGTAAGTAGTGAGAATTCCGATATGATGATTCAAAATAGCAACAGGTTATGTTTCCGAATAGCTGAGATAATAAGACGAGGTATTATAACGCACTATCATATTATTTTCCCTGCTAGTTCCAAAAGAAACTCTTTCGGATACGTGACTCCGTTCTATGAGATTACTCTAACAAAGGCAAGACCCGGGTCTTGTATCTCTATCCATCGCACCTTATCTCTGATTCTTTCTATTCCAACAGATGGCGCTTCAATGCACTACAGTAATCCAATCTTCCAGTCCATTTAACTTGTTTCCTTCAAATGTATACAGTCCTACTGTTTTCTTCTTGATGCCTTATTCTTATGCATCAGACCGCCCCTCAATGAGACACAATGAGAAACATCGGGGTAAGGTAGAGAACATTTAACTCACTTGGAAAAAACCTTTTTTCCTTTCTCAACATACCATTTTTAGTCACTACAATCTCAGCAGATCAAAGGAAAAAAATTCATGGATTTTCTAACTAATTTTCAAAACTTATTAAGTATAACCAAAGAGATAGTAAAGTCAAAAAAGTAACAGAGGTACATATAATACAGCAATAAATTTTTCCTACTTTTTGGAAATTCATTAGTACTAAGAGAAATGAGATACGACCATAAATGAAGAGTTACCGGCCAAAACCCCACTACTCAGAATACAACTCTGTAAAATTATTAATTCAAAACTTTAATGATAAATATTACAATCTGTCACAGCGTTGTTGTTGTGAAATAGATAATAGTGATAACTGATCACCTTCATACTGATATTAAAAATAAATCAATAAAATAAAAATACATTTACATAAAAATTAATAAAATCTCTTTCTAAACATATATAAACAGAAGGGGGAAAATGAACATAATCCAACCATGTACATGAAGAGAAAAAAAATAATAAAATTATAATTCTGTAAAAAAAATAAAACTTGTTAATTTCATCATGCCATAAGAACTTAATTTATTTTTTTAAGTACCCTTCTAGTCCATGTTCCTGAGGAAAATAAAGAAGTTATTTCACCCCAATTTTCGATTACTTTAATAAAAACTATAAATAGTTCCACGTGAAAATTTATGATTCAACGGTAGTAGGAGAAATAAAAAATGTCGAATAAAAAAAAACGCTGTCGGATTTAAGTAATCCGAATTTTTCGTTTATTTTTTGGTTTATATAAAGTCGGGGTCGGGGTCCCATTTTCTGATGCCCCCCTTGCCGCGGACACCGAAAGACCCCGAAGACGCTGCGACTGCAATGCCGCCCTAGCCTATGCACCATGGAAGCTAGGACCTGGCCTACCCCTACCATCACGCCAGAGTCCAGGACACGCTGGCCAGCCTCAGAGAGAAAAATCGTCTTTTCAGACACCAGGCGAATATTCATGGGCTTCACCGTTTCGCCCACCGTACACCTGGACGAGGGAAGCGGCCATAGGACGCGGAAGTGACCGCGACATCCAAACTTCCAACAGTCACTCAGATAACCTAATAGAATCTATGAGACCCCAATGCTCTGTTTTATATTATTATAGATAAATAATTTAGACTAACCCACTAACCATAATTGCCCCTCCAGGGAATTAACTTTATAAATAAAAAGAAATACATGCATGTTAATAGCCAGAAAAGTCTCACAATTTGCAGGCCCCTTTTTCCACAATAATTTTAATTTTAGTTATCATCGTAAAATACACTGGGGATACCTGAAGTACAGGATAAACAAACGCATAAATAATTTTTCTTTTGCATTTTCATATTTTTAAAACTACCAGGTGGCGTTTATCTTAATTAGTTTAATGTTTAAGTCGAACCATTTTTTGCTTGAAAGAACATTATTTTGTAAATTCTGGAACAGCTCCCATTTTTTATTCCTACTGATAATAGTTGGGGGAGTCATCAATTTTGACTATTAACTTTATATAATGTTTATTTTAGCAATTGAAAATTTGGGTGAAGTTCCTAAGAAAGATCTTTGGAGCCATTAATGAGAAGCACAGGTGGAGAATCAGAAGCAATGACGAATTGTATGGAGAGCCTGATATCCTCTGTGCTATTAAGAAGACCAGGCTAAGATGGTTGGGGGGTGTGGAAAGGATGGAGCCCTGCAGGCTACCTAAAAGGATGCTAAATGGTGCACCAGAAGGAAAAAGGAAAAGGGGCAGACCCAGGCGTCGGTGGCTGGATGATTTGAGAAGAATGAGAATTGAAAATTAAAGGAGTCTCGCTGGAGACCGCGAGGCATGGGAAAGAGTGGTGGCAGAGGCCCAGGTCCTACAAGGACTGTAGCGCCCAACAGTGAGTGAGTGAACTAGTGAACTTCTCTTGGGCTCTTATATTATATTCCATAAGCAATGTTTTTCATTACGAAATTAGTATTAAATTACACCCTCTGGCTGTAGAAAAGAAAAGTGTATTGGGATTTTCTCAGGTACATATATACCACATAGATGTTATTTTCAGGTTGAGTAATAACTTACAACATACATTGATTAAAATATTATTTATGAAAATGGGATAAAAAAATATGAATTACAACAAAGAATGACATTTTACTCAGAACAGTCGTTCCTTTTAAAACGATGTCACCCGTCAACTTTGTGAGCTGTATGCCGTTTATCAAATAAAAATGGATTGAGATCACTTCATTAGGTGTTTTTTTTACCTACTTTTGTCATAGCAACTGCACGAAACACCCCTGACAAGTGGAGTTCATGCTAGAAACGTTCTAGAGCTGTGGGGTATTTACTTAGAAGCTTATTCGCCCTGTAGTGTTATTAACGGAACTGATAGTGTAATCAACACTGTACACTTTACCATGGGAATTCTAACTCATTTTTTAATTTTTTTACTTCTACTAACCTATGTAGTTAATTAATTATTTTCACATTCCGCTTCCTTTTGAGTAATACAGTAGTTTCTAATAAATTAATATAAAATAATAATAATATTCTTTATATATTCTGGGATTGATCCCATAAAATAATATAAAGCATCAAAATCAGGCTTTTGTCGAATATGCTCTTTTTCGGCTGGCAAGTTCAGTCGTCTGCGCCTCTTCCATACGTTTGCCTTACAGGGGCTAATCTTATAATCTTTGACGAATATTGAATTTGGCTAACCCAATAGTTTTCAACCGTATACAAATTCTTTGTAATACGGGTAATTTTTTTCAGTTACTAACTGACGGAGTTCGGTCTCCTTCAGTAATCTGGTCCGTAGTGCATCGAAGGCGGTGCACTCCATGATGATATGCACAGCAGTCTCCGGAATATCACAACTAGGATATAAGGGTTCGATATCCATCACTTGGCCCTGAAGCTTGATTGGAAATCCTCTAAGCCCCGTGGGATAATGAGAGAACTAGTAGTCTAAGAGCACTCTTTTGTTGTGTTTTCCCAAAGAATGGTCAACTATTTACTAAGGTTCTCGTCAATCCTCCTGGATTATTTGAAGATCTACTGCCACACCTGTTGTAGATGGGGGGGATTTTTTTCTTGTAGGTGGGGGTCAAGAGGTAACACTCCCGCTAAGACAGCCTCATGTGAACATCATATGCTTTGGTGACTCTAAACAAAGCCGTGGTTCGTCGCCATTCTTCTCTTTTGTCGGTGCGAGAGATTCCAGTTCCATGATGGGCAGTCATACCTCAGAATACCCAAGATCATTCCTTTATATATGGTGATTGTCGCGTAGTATCTGAGGCACTCCCTAAACGGCTAAGTTCAATTATTAGGCCAACCAATTTCTCAAGTAATCCAATTGAGGTGTCTCGTTAAATCCGCGTGTTACCGAAACGTTTTCGATAAATTGTGCTACTGTATATTTAGAGGCTTATAGAACCTTTTTTTAATAGAATGGATTGTATTATCAATGCTGCACACTATATAATGGCGCTTCGAACTCGTTTTTAAATATTTTACTTTCACTTATGTTAATATGGAATATATAGTTAGGGAACGTATTGCAAGCGTGCACAAATAAAAATACAGAAAGATTCGTTTATAGGGACTCTGTGTCCGAAAATGCCACAGGATCGATTTTTCACATTTTTTTCGTTTTTCATAAACATGGCTCCATTGATTTTGCTTAAAATATTATAGCATTGTACAATCTAGTGCTCTTTGATATCAGCAAGGTGTCATCTTCATTAACACAGTACTGCAGTGTTTAAATTTCGAATTAAAAAAAAAAAAAACTTTTCTAAAGCAGATTTAATATTGTTTTATATTGAATAAACCATTAGTTATAACATAAAATAAGTAAATATGAACTATGAATGAATTAGATAATTATTGTTTTTCCATGATAGTTATTACAATAGTCAGAATTTATTTTTACTTGCCTTACTGAAATATGTAGTAAGGAGATTACTATCTTGATGACTAGAGAAATAAATATTTTCAAATGTACAAGGATTAAATTCAGCACATGATGGTGTGTAAAAATGTGTGTTGTACGTATTTGGTACTCACAACACATAACTTGCAGGGTTTTTGTTTGGAACTCCTGAAGTACAGATATAGTGGGAGAATATGAAACATAACATACAAGGAAATCTTTTAGAATTAAAGTCGTGCTGTGATTTATTAATTTAAATAACCAAATATATAAAATTTATGTAAAATCTTGCAATATAACTAACAAAATTACAAGATTAAACAAAATTTAAAATTTCCATGAGCATTCTAGATTATTTAGTAATCAGTTAAGTATTGATTACCGTGGCTCTCTCTCTCGCCTGAATTATGCAAAAGGCTTTGCCCAATCAGTATGAAATTATTCCAATCTTCACCAAATAGCTTTGGACATTATGCCATCTACACCAATCCGATAATCATTAACACATTTTCTTTAATAATCTACTCCCCAATATTTTAAAAATCATAAGTTGTAATTACGTTTGAACTGGTATCGATTTTCTGGCGTGTAGGGAATTTACTCAATTTTAACGTAAAATCAAAATGCATTAGAAAGAGTGCAGTTAGTTAACATATAAGAATCAATGCCTTACCACACATTATTACCAGGTTGATATTATTGTTTTGTTTTTTAACTAATTTAGTTTTCTAATTTGATATTAATGGTTTGAGAGTGGTTAATTTTAAGAACAACTAAACTTCAAATGATCTCTCAACTAAGTTTATTACATTCTCCTACGTTTCGGCCCTTAGGTCATTATCAAGAAAAATCTCATTATTGATTTATTCATTAAAAACGCTTTTCATTCCAGGCCAATTGTCTATATCAAACAATAAAATATATAATTTCAATGCCTCAACTACTTTTTTGAAAATGTTTTTCTTCATAACAAATCACACTATCTCTATTAACAAAAAAAACCTAATCTAATAAAAAAAATACCATATTGTTATTTTTAATCACTGATTTGTTGATTTTTTAAGCATATAACTTTTTTCGCAGTTTTGTTATTATGTGTTGTAGTTAATATTCCACATGGACTTAGACATACGGATATTCCTGTCTATATGTTTTTAATTGTTTAAATTTTAATAATTCTGTATTTCGTAACTTTATATTTGTCGTTTGACATGTTGTGTAAATTTGTGATTCATTTGACAACATCCACAAAGGATTAGCATGAATTTGTGAATGAAGATGCTTCCGAATGAACACACTCCTGATATAGTACAACCACTGTAGCACATCCCTTCTCCTGAGGCGTTTCAATTTTTCTGTCAGATTTTGTGGTAGTGAATCAGTCAGTAATGTTTTACCGGTAGGTTGGGGTATCTAGCAAGTGAGTTATGAAAAGTTTAGTACTGTTTTTTTTTTTTATTATGTCAGTCACAAATAGTATGTCTAGGTACTTGTGTAATGATTTGTTTGTGATGTTAAGGTACTGTGAGCGATGTATCGGAGGAATTTTGATTGAAAGATCTGAATGATCTGAAGGAGGGCCCCACATCTGAATGGTGTAAGTCCATATCGGTTTTAGTAGTATGTTTTATATTTCAAGTTTGTTTGTAAGTGATAATTCATTTTTATGAAGTAGTCGTTGATATTCAGTGGTTTTTCAAAGCTTTCGCGTGTAATTTCTAGGTCAGTAGTCTGTCCATCTTTAGTTCCAAGTATTTTATCTCTGTTTAGGTAACGGGACATTGTTAGAACAGTCTAAACGTTTAAGCGTAAATGTGACCTGTTTCGAGTTTACTATGTTAATTTGTGTTAGATATTTATTAAAACAAATTTGCAATTAATTTTAATGAACCTGTACGTTGTAATGATCAGTGATCGGGTTGACATTCTTGAAAAGTATAACAGTGTCGTATGCGTTACGAGCATTTTGTTAGTTTTTTGTGGAATATTTAAAGTGCATATAGTGTACAGAACTGGGCCTAAAATTCTGCTCTGTGGCAATATTTGAAAAGTTTTCTTTCTAGATGAACTAAAAAAAATCTATCCTTCAGATACGACCTTATAATTAATTTATAGGCCTGCGGTTGGATTGTTTTAAGTTCGCTTTGCTTACCATCATCAAAAACGTTACCGTAGGCCAATTGCACGAATAGAATCATTTTATTTAAATAAACACATTTTATTCATTCGTTTATTGAAGAAGTAATTTAAAAGTAAAGTATAAAATTAGATATTTAAAATTTTATTATTAATAATATTATAAAATGTGAAAGAAGATAAAAAAATAATTCTAATCTTAACTTGAGCTAGCGTTCTAATTGGAACTAATTATACAATATAATAGGCAAACCATAATTTAAAAAATTAGTAACATAATTTTTTTTAACAAATATATAATTAATAAAGTTCTTAAAAATAAAATTAAGGAAATTTCTAAATATTTAAGGAAAAAACACCTTAAGTAACCGGTTGGACTCAGGTGTCTGAAGGAAAGCTTTTAGCTTAGAGCAAAGTTAAGACCCCTTACCTTAATAATTACGACCGTAAGAAGGCTCGTCTCTAACTCGCTTTTTTAAAGGCTTTAGGACAAGTTGAAATTTTGATCAGCTGTGGCTAAAAAATAAAGTCTCATAAATATTATAATATCTACAGTACTCTCTTAGCTTCATTGCAAAAAAAGAAAATAATAAAAATAAAAAAAGGACTCTTGGGAAAGTTCTTCAGTGTTCAGCTAACTAAAACCATCAGAAATCGAAAAAAAAACTTCTTTAATGGATACTTTTTATTATTATTTTTTTTTACTAATTTTAGTGTTTTACATTTGGATTGTCTTTTAATTTTTTTTAGAACGTCACTCGAAACCCCATGCCTGCCTTGCATAAAATATCACCGTCCGAGAGATTGATTTGTAAACTACTACTTTTTTTTTTTAGTTTATTAAATACTTGTATTTATTGATACATATTACAATCTGCCACACAGTTGTGGGCAATAAGTAATAGTGATGAATCTCATACATAATAAAATAAATAAATGAATGAATATATAATATAAAAAAATATATATACAAACAGAAGAATAAACAAAATGAACATAATCACAAAAAATAAAAATATATATATTCTCTAGTCACATTTACACTCTAATATACAATATTTACACAATCGACCTGAGGATCCCTGAGTCCACTCTAACCCTCACATGTGAGGGGTAGAGCAGAGCTCAAAATATCTCACCACATCCCTCTCACCGCATCACGTAGTGAGCCAGTGGAGGCTGAGCAAGTGTAAACTACCACTAGCCATCAAATTATGCCAGGTGGAGTTCAAATCATATTTAGCTTGACTGATAACCTTCCTGAAAAGTGACGCCCTAAGATCAGGTTTGGAGGAATTATTACATCCACCTCAACTGAGTTTCCTCCCAAACTCCGCCTCTCAAACCTGGAATGCCGACCTCCGTTGGGGAAAGCCAAGTTTATATGTAGATTCTATAAACGACAATAATTCTCGAAATGTCCTATCGTTCGCTGTAATTTCCCTCTCCGGCCAAATTACTAGTTATCCGGTAAGTACTACAATGTGGTCCGCATACCCTCTTTTATATTAATTTAAATATATTTTAAAAAAAATAAAATCTGCCCTTCCTGGCATTATTTTTTTATTTTCTAAAAAATTAAATTTGTTTCGTTCACCAAAATATCTCTCAATTTCCCCACAATTTATTTCATTTGAGCTCTAACATGATATAAATGGCCCCCGGTTGTAATGTGTTTACCAATCCCCTGAGGTTATACAGCAAGTAATTCCTACCTAACAGGTTACACATTTACTATGTCTGCTGCTTGAGGTGTCAACCAATTTTTGAATTTATATTTTGAAAAAAAAATACTGAATCGTCTCTTGGAATATTCCATATTTCTACTCATTACCTTCTTTCTTTTATTGCATTTTTTTTTAACATTATCTTATTAATGGGGAATTGATACCATGTTTAGTTCTAGAAAGAAAATAAGAAATGGCCAACTGCTTATTTCCCTGGTTGTTCTTTAGCTAAAACACACCTGGTTTAGATTACTTAAGTGGTTTTTCAGGATTACACGTGCTGAAGAAACTAACTGGTCTCATATCAGTAGATCTTCCCTAACTAGCTTAGAAAATGTACTACTGAGTTCTTACTTTTCCCAAAACTACTTCTCCAAATTAGCAAAGGGTGGTCCAAACACCACAGATATAGAGAAACGAGGAGTGACAGCCAGAAATTGACAAGTGATAGCTCTTAACTAGAGCTGAAGGATACTAATGAACCGATGTAATCGTCGCCGTCTCTTCTCAATTTTATTATAGGCCATATATTATTCATTGGTCTATATAATTAATTTTCTTGTTAAGAAAAAGCGTTATTAATGGCTATACACAGTCACTATATATTAATATTTATATATCAACGGTTTGGAAGAAGACTGTCACAACTCAAAATAATTTATTTTTATGATTTCACAATGAAACAACTACAATTTGCCCATATTTTTATGTGGATGAGAGTTAAAAGTTCTAATTATTAATGCGTCTGGTAGGTCGCGCAGTAAGACATATATGTGGTCAACGTTAGGAAATTGATAACATAATAAAAAACTATATACATATACTTTTTTCTTTCGTTCATATGGATAAGAATAAACTTATTAGATTTAGTTAGCGTTGTCGAAACATGAGAAATCATAAAAACAACTTTGTTTATGCATGGTAATTATTATCTCTGTAATAAGTTGTTATGAGTTTAATACATGGTTATTCTGCCCGCGAGTGAACGCTGCCAGCCCTTTACGTTACATTGAGAGCTTTGTTGAAAATACTATAACAAATTACAAAACAAAACGAAATTTATTACAAATTATTAAAGCAAACTATAAGGTCCAAGACGTTTATAAAACTTTTTAGAGACTTGATAAGGGCGCTTAAGCCACAGACATTTAGGACTTGAGTGAAAAAGCTGTCAGCCAAGAGGCTATCGCCAACACTTCTATACCCAGCTTACAATTAATCTTGGGACCAGCTTCATTCAGCTAGGCTGTTCATACACGCACGCGCACATAAACACAGATGATCGCAAAGGAAGGTAGCGCACCTATAATAGAACCTATTCCCAGGACTTGACAAGGATATTTCCCAGGAATGGGAGGTGACAATCGATAAGTGTGCCCACAACAGAAGAAAGCGTGGATGTGTTTTATTCTATCCTCGCTTACAGAAAAACAGAGGTTCAATAAGATGAGTTTAATAAGGTCTGCATCGACAGCCGATAACATTTCACTCCAAGAAGTGCGAGTCAACGGCTGCCTGTGGAGACCCACAAGCAACTGAAGAAGAAAGATAAGGAGAGGCGAGCCAGGAATTAGTCTAACACAAAGAGGCGGTAAACAGCCACTCATCCTCTACGATGTAATGTCTAGAGGTGTTCCGGGGGAAGCAGGAGTAAAGAGATGGTTTTGGTTAGTAAAAATCCCACACACAGAAATTTGAATAGTTTCAACTTCCAAAAGAAACAAAAACACACACCCGCACACTCTGATCATTTAATAAAATTGCATTTCCTTCGAAAATTCGAATTAGATATTTTGTACTATTGCAATACTTTATTATATACACATAAGTCGAATTATAAACACGAAATGGGTACCAACATTGCCATGTGAGGCCTTGTAGCATTAGGTGAAATAAGATTTTTTTCTCTTGTAAATCCTTAGATTTCGTCTATTGAAAAATGGACTTAATCAGGAAAATAACGTTTTTCATTGTTAATAAGTAGTAAACGTCTGCTAAAAACCATAACAATAATTTTACATAGCATCTATAAAAGATAACTATTAATTTTACATTCTGATCAGTATTTACTTACACACACTCAAGATACATCAACATTCTAAAAACTTAGCAATGCTTTATATACCAAAAATCTCCATTCTTGATCTCCTTTAGCCTACGTTCCTTTATTCACCCCTTGAATGCAAAATCGCAATCAGCCAAGCTTGTGCTCGTAGTTCATCACGTACGAGTGCTTCTTCTGCAAGAATCTTTTCCTATTCCTATAGCCTCTTTCAGGAATTTCTAACAAAACTCTATCTCTAAAGGTTACGATTTTTTTATATATTTGAATGTAACAAAATTCTAAAACAAATTCATTCTTAACCCTTTAGTTAAACGTGTATTATAATAGCTTGGATTTATAAAAAAAACTCTATAATCTGTTAACTATACAAATATTTATCTTGTTATTTTTATGAATAAAAAAAAGGAAATTATATTTTATATCCAAAGAGCCGTAACGAAAGCAACAATCGTAACTCAATACTTCTATAAACAAGTGCTATGAACTTGAAAGAAGTGAAGGAACATCGTTTGGAAGCAGACTGTAAGTTTTATGAGATCATAAACATGAAAGCTGTTTATTTAACTACCTTCTCCTCTTTCCATTCATTTGATTGAGATCGTCTAGCGAATGGCTTTAGTCTAAGAAGATACTATCTAATTCTAAATCTATTCCATTTAGCTCAAAATAATTAGTTTATGCACTTTAGTAAAAAAGTTAAAACCTAAAGTATAACATTAATAATTAAATATGCAAAACATTTATGTTATTACTAGGGATTGATTGCAATATCGAACCAATTATTTATTTAAGTGTTTCGAACACCAGGGTCATTTACACTGAATTTACAAAGTTAGTAGATTGCTATTGACATATTTAGTTACAATGTTACAAAATGAGAAAGTTATATATAATTACAAAGTGAGAAAGTTAAAAATTAACAATTATTATTACAAGTTACATTACATTACTATTTACAAATTTACAATTACAATTACTATTACTATTACAAGTTAAATTACATTACAATCTACAAATTTACAATTACAATTACGATTAGTTAGACTATATGTGATCATAAATATTAGTGATTTTTAGAAAGTGAAAAAGTTTTGTTATTGTTGTGGGATCTTCGCTCAACATCTCCTGTAAATCTGAAGAGAACCGGTGTGGTTCGTGAGCAATACATTAAGGCATCACAGACCTGTTATTGCTCAATCTCGTGCGGCTGAGAGCCGCCTGTCCCCTTAAGAAGAATAATTGTCGCCGGTAGGTATTTATACCGGGAGCGCCAAGCTAATAGGTCAGAGTCTCGTTCGTTATCGGAATTAACCAGACAAATCAGTCCACCAACTAAGAACGGCCATGCACCACTTATATGTTAATACCACATCTTCTCTCCGTAGCAGATTCAAGTTTCTGGTTGGACGTTTCACTGTCTGTTGGACCATTCTTAACTTGTCTCTCATGGTGAACCATTCATCTTGCCACTCTTGCCATCCAATCTCTTTTATCCATAAAATAACATCTTTGCATAAGATGTTATAAGATGATCTGAGTACCGCAATACCGGTTTTAATACTCCTAGTTGCGATTTTAGAAAAATAAAAAAAAACACTGGTGTTTATTGTTTTATTAGAGAGAGTAAATATCACAAAAAAAAATTTGTAACTAATAAATTATAACAGTATATAGGGAATCACAAAAAGGAATAATAATGTAACTATTACTATTCAGTCTGTGATATTATTATAAATTTTTGGAATGTAATCTTGAAAACATAATGCATCAATCGTACAATTTGTAATATTGTGCAAACCTTACCTGCTGTTGAGAACTCACTTTCAGTATATACATTAGTTGGTGGAACGCCTTATACTTTTTCCAAGTATTTGTACTTTAAG
Organism: Halyomorpha halys; assembly: GCF_000696795.3. NCBI lineage: Eukaryota > Metazoa > Arthropoda > Insecta > Hemiptera > Pentatomidae > Halyomorpha > Halyomorpha halys. The sequence continues at coordinate 457,624 of NW_027105572.1, forward strand.
TCCCTCCTGCAAGTAAATCGATTTTATCATCGTATGGATTTAGATACAACTGATTGCTGTATTGCATTTTGGTTTTCACAGCATTTATTGTTCTTTATTTATTTTTTTTGGTAAAATACATCTATTTCTTCTAATTGAATTCCATGTGCATAGTACAATTGTTGATTTATACCTTTTGTTTCTGTCCTTTTCCTTACCATTTCTGGCATTCGGGGTGCGGCAGAAGTGGTATCGTGCGCTGGAGTTTTCGCCCTGAAGGAGACAGAGGCGGATTTTCTCGATTGTGTAGAAGAGCAAAATACTCGAAATGGAAAACCATCCATTGCTTTCATTTTAATTATAATTTCATGCAAATTATCTCATTTTCAAAATAATCTAAAATCTCTGATGGCTTGGGCATTGAAATTGTGCATACATTTTTATATTCATCGCAATTTGATTCTTTCTTTTTTTAACAAATTTGTTTTATTTTTCCTTTTTAAATGTGTATAGAGTTAAAGGAACGTATACTGTTTTGCTATGTTGGCGATCCCTGAACATATAGAAAAACATTTCTAGTAAATACTCAAAAAAACGGTATTTAATTTTGTGAATGAAAAAAAACTTGTACAAATTGCTCAAAATGCCGGTATTCGGTATCCCTAGTTATTACTTGATTATGTAATAAAACATATTTTTCGCAATATATATGGTAGAAGGTAAAGTCACCATGGCGGGAATGGCTGCATTATCAAGCATGGTTTAGCTTTCTAGCAACCATCGGTTACTTGTGCTACTTCACTTTAGAATGAGCTGTTTGGGTTTTGTGACTGGTTTGTATGTGAGAAATTTAATTAAAAGATAAGGAATATATTGAATAATATAACATACAGTGACAAGAGAAAACAATTCTGGGATTTATTGTAGATAAATTATAGCGGGTGGCAAAGAAAAAAACATATTTATAATAGGTTATTAAATTTTGAATTAATGTAATTGTATGAAGATCAAGGTCCAGTTGGCTATGAAAGAAGTTATGGAGTAAACTCACTCTGCTGAATGGTAAGTTCGTGGCGTTATGTTCTCTTTCAGCATTTTCTATGATAACGTTGAATTTAAGAGAAGAAAAATGATTTCTCTGAATTCCGGAAAAAAATGTCTCTCATCTCTTTCGTCTGTTTCTTATCCCTGGAAAAAATATTTTTACTATACACATGGGGCGCTATGTTATTAGTTATTAGTTGTGTTCTCCACATATTATTATTGTCATATTTTTTAATAACTTGTTTAACTTAACTTTTCATATTCTTTCTTTATTCTATATTCATATTTCTTTGCATTATATAACTTTGTGTTTTATTACCTTAATAATGTTATTTTACTTACATATTTAATTACCTATATATACGTTTTATTTCCCATTTCTTTCATTTCTTTAATTTTTTTATTTTTAATAATTTTCCTTCTGTACAATTATTTACTTGTCATATCATTCTGTGTTTATTGATTTGAGTTGTTTGTTCTTAGACCAGATGAAAGAAGGAAATTCTGGCCGAAACGTTGGCACTATTAAATAAGTTTTTCAACTTATTTGTGTTATTCTCTGACCGCACTTATCTTTTGTTTTTAAACGGAACAGGGACTTATTATAATTATTCATTTCAAGTTACAAAGGGGTTTTCGAAATGTATTTATCTTCAGATATCGCTTCATGTCTTTATTATATTTTTATAGTGATCTTATTAATATTTCTCTTTTTTTGAAGAGATGAAAAATCAAATTTTTATATGATCCCATTCTACCAATACAGTTTTGTTTTTCTATCCCCACACATTAAAATAATAATGTTTTAGAATGGGGAAAAAAATTTCCATTATCAGTGATAAATTAATAAATTTCAAAGGACAATATTTAGTGGAGATTTTAACAAGGACTCTGAAATTGAGATCAAAAAGCTTTGACTACAAGACTACCTTGATACTATTAAATATGAACCTATAAATTTTATAATGTGAAATAAATATGAATATAAAAATAGAATATCATAGCAGTGATAAATTAGTATTAAAGAAATGGAATCATATATATTTATATATATATCATATATATGGAAAAATATATATTTATGTAATACAAATTTACATTCACCTATAAAAACTTTTCAAAACCAATATGTTAAATAATTGCATAAATCGTTTCCTTCTTAAGAAGAAAGAAAAGACTGCCTTGCGGGTTGGTGCGCAGGTCCCAGTACGCTCGGTTCGGAACATTGTGGGTTCGATTCCCACCTGAGACAGTTAACGTTCATATTTCGACGGTCCTGAAGTATGAATCTTGACACTCCCACCTTGGTCAGTACGCGGCGGCAACTCGGGTAGCCGTCAGGGGTTGGCACACACTCCGGACTTCCCTCCACCAAAATACCGGTACTAGTACCAGTACCTTCTTAAGATATTATATTTCTTTTCAGCACTTTATTTTATACCCTTTATTCACATCTTTATTCTTTATATCATCCGAACAACGTTTCAGGATAATATAAAGAAGAATCTTCTGCCCACGATCAAGTTCAACAAATAAAAAGATTTACAATCAATAGTTTTACAATTATCATCTAGTTACAATTAACCAAGTTTATATTGCATTTTAATAAAAAATGTTTACACAGTTACATACAAATAATTCAATATTTAACTATATATAAATTCACTTCAGTAATTTATTACAATTTATATATCTAAAATGTTTTTGAGATTAAGCCTAGATAGATTTCTTAGTTATTGTCCCTATTTTTTTCCTTACCTTATTACTAATTTGTGGACGTATGTCATATAACATTAAAAATCATTTTTATGTATTCTAAATTAAATATAAGTCCTATTTTCTTTTTTCTTTTATTTATTTTTTTTTAAAAGCCTTATTTTTCATTAGTGCTGTTGTCAATGTCAAAAATGTATATGTCCAAAAATTAATAATAAGGCAAGGAAAAAATAATAAATAGGAAATTTTGTTTTAGATGTATTAATGTCTATAGATTACAGGAGTGAATTTATATATAATTAAATATTGAATTATTTGTTTGTAAATGTGTCAAAAAAAGTTTTCATTTAAATGCAATGTAAACTTGGTTGATTGTAACTTGAGGCTAATTGTAAAACTGTCGATGGTAAATATTTTTATTGGTCATAAATAGAAGAGCCTGAAACGTTGTTGGGATGATATAAAGAAAAAGATGTGGACAAAGAGTATACAATAAAGTTCTGTAAAGAAACATAATGAATTTATAAAACCATTTGGAACTTATGTTGTTGTATTACAACCAATTATTTATGTTTATAATATCATATTTTTTTATTGTTGTTTTTAATAATTATTATATTAAGTTTGCCATGATACTATAACTGATACATTGTACATGTCTTAACATCATATAAATATATTTTGTGTAAATATATTTTGCATGTAATTTTATTTTATTAAGTTTTAAGCTGTAGAAAAATAATTATTGATGATTATCGTTCGATCTATATTCATATACTACAATATAACATACCTCAGCTTTGTTACTCAGAATTCGTCTGCCTTGTTAATTAAGTTATGAATTTACATCAGATATATACAGCACACCTGAGACCCTCGAGGTAAGACCTGGAAACAGCTTGTTTTATTATTGCACAATTTACATGTATAAGTTACAACATAATTTAATGGTTCTCGAGAATATATTATGAAGAAATACTATATCCACCATAAAATCAATATATAAATACTGAAGAACCAGAGTATTGTAGGTTTAAATATCAATTATAATTATTTAGAAATGAATGAAGCTTCTAGACTGACCATTAATATTTTTAAAAATATTTTAATTGATCAGTAATGATTATTAAAATATAATTTAATGAGATTCGAAAGCTAAATACACATCCCGATATAAATAAATCTTACTAGGAATAAAAAGGACGGATTCCATAAGAGAGGAAATCTGTCAAGCGGGACTATAAAGATGAATGACAACACTTTGTACCTGTCAAGCCTTGTCTCAGTAAGGAAAGGAAACTGTTTTTTTGATTCATGAGAATTGAATCTCGCCATGTCATGTCGTAAGTTACAAGTAATCAAAACAATTCAAATTTGATATGAAATTTAAATAAACTTTAATAATAAAATCTATATAAAAAGTGTATTTATTTATCAACGTATATGTAATAAAAGAACTTATTTTATTTATGCATATTTTTAATTAACTAATCATTTTACATTAATATATTTTAAAATTTATTTTTAGCAAAGAGTTAATTAGTTTCAAATGCTATTTTAAAAAAAATTACCTCTGATAACGATATATTGAATAGCTGGAAAATTATATTAAAATATATATTGTTTTTATTTATAGAAATTTACAACTGAATAGTAGTGCCACCCGTAGCTCAGTTGTTAAGACACAGTCTTACCAATTTGATGTCTATTGGCGGTGCCGGTTCGAATCCGGCCTGGGACGTTGACTTTTTTCATTGAGTGGCGGTCCCACAAAATGAAGAACTTTGACCCCCAACCATGGTTAGGCAGTATAGGACTCCAATGGGGAGTCTTGGAAAAAAAAATTAAATGAGATAATTCTAGAGTCATAAGATATGATAATCCTGTGAAGGTACTACCCAATGGTAATAGCACTAGTTTAAATCAGAAGATTCCGGGCCATCTTCTTTTCATACACCTCGGAGGATTATCAAGGATAGTTGGGAATGAAAGGGTACGAAGTGATAGATTTGAAGGAGTGAGGATTTGAAATTAAAGGAGGTTTATCTATTTTGACACAAACCTGCAACAAATGGGATTTGTGGTCTTTATGGATGAGTTTATTTGTGTGCAATAAGGAGCATTGAGGGTTTTTGATTGCAAGGATTGGATACGGGAGGAATTGGATGGTTTGGTGGAACCCTAAAGCTCAATTCCTTATATCCATACAGGTCTGATTAAGATAGTGTGTATGAGTTTATTTGTAATAATTGGAGAGTTTAGGGAACTTGTCAAGTAAGTGCTATAGTAATCGGAATCTACGAGCATTTTCTGGTCGTTTCAGTCTAGTGTGAGGATTCCAACTTAGTCAAACATGAATCCTAAGTATCTCTCTTAGAAATAATCCGTTCAATGAACGTTAGTGGGATATTAAAAAATAGACTGTATGGCAGGAGACAGGAGTATTACAGCGGCGAGTAATAGTGATTTGATGAGATTTGTTATCATGTATTTTGATTCTCCGGTTATAACACCACTCTTAAATAGGTGTTATATGTGACTGCAGAGTTTAGGATGCCGCAGTTGGGTAATTGTTTACATATAGCGCATATGTCATCAGCTTATATTATTAGGAGTGTATTAGGTGTGTTGGGATATCATCTGTGCAAGCCGTGTAGAGAATGGAACCCAGGATACTACCTTAAGGTACACTAGTGGGTTGAGAAAATAAGGATGAGTAGGCTAAGTTATAATTTACTTTAAAGAGGTCCTGTCAGAGTGGCAGGGGTGGAATAATAGGAAATATATAGGTGGAATAATTAATAGTTCGACCTGTTCTAAAGTTTATCCAACGTCATGAAAGATTTTTGTGTAGTGCACACAATGAAAGCTAAACTAGACGTCGGCATTGATGAAAATATGAAAGTTTACATGAAGAGTTGAATAAGAAAAAATGAAGTAAATAGTAATGTAACTTTCAGAGATCAAAGTTTTAGTTCTTTGAACCAGTTTAAACACAATACAGGTCAGGATAGCAGTGTTAAATCAATGCTACATCTTTTATTTTTAATACCCCAAAATACTCGACCATCCATGCTCACGCAGTCCAATATAATTTATTATTTTTCACCTATATTGTCTTTTCTTGATTGAAACTATTTCTTATATCTAATAATAATGGACAAGTTTCTAAATGTATTGACTTTATTTTTTGGAGCAGGCTAAGCTTGCAGAGTCGGCTCTCAAAAGCACCAATTTTGAACAGAAGTTTTGACTGATAATGATGGCCAGTAAGCATTTTAAAAAAGGCTATACTTCGTCCTCTTGGCAGATTTCTTGGTATCGCTTCCACTAGTAATGGTGCCCATGATTTACCTTCTGCAGCTCTCTCGTGTTTCTAACTACTAAAGAACGTCGTAAGGCATATAAAAAGTTCACAAAATGTATGACGTCGGAAAACATTATTGAATACAAAAAGCACCGTGCTATATGTAGAAATATATTCAAACAAAGTAAAGGGGAGTCATGGAAAAAATATATTAGTTCCGTAAACTCTTTTATCTTGTCAGCTGATGTGTGGAATAAAGTCCGCAAATTTACAAGAAATCCCTCCATTCCCTGTCACACCATATCGGTTAGCGGAAAACTGACAGATAACCCATCAATAATTGCAAATACATTTGCCAACTATTTCTCCGAAATATATTATTCCACTAAAAATAATAGTTATGACAAAGCAATAGGTTCCGAAAGGACAGATAATGAAGCGGTCCTACTTTATAACCTCCCTTTTTCCCTATGGGAACTAAAACATATCGGTATTTAAGTCAAAGACACTACAACCGGACCTGATCAAATCCACTATTACATGATAAAAAAAACTCCCAAATAACATGCTAGTGGCTGCTTAACTACTACAATCATGTCTGTTTCACTGGGAAATTCCCAAATACCTGGCGGGAATCAATAATAATCCCAATTTTAAAAAATGGAAAGGACAAGCGGATGACTGCCAGCTACCGACCCATATTCCTCACAAGCTGTGTCAGTAAAATAATGGAACGTATGGTCAATAAAAGATTAATGTGGATAATAGAGAGCAATAATTTTTTACAATCTTTTCAATCTGGATTCAGCAAAGGTTGATCCACACTAGACCATCTGGTTACTTTGGAGGCTGAAACCCAATATTCATTTATTACTCCTCTGTATTATAATGTACAGTTGTAAATAGCAATGAATAAATATTAAACAAAAAAAATTTATTAATGCTCAACATTCAATAGCGATATTTTTCGATCTTAAAAAAGCATTTGACAGTATCAAACATAATATAATCCTTAAAAAATTATCAGCTGTCGGAATCAAAGTGCGAATGTACCAATACATAAAACAATTTATTTCACATCGCCGCTTCAGAATACAAATAGGATGAGAATTTTCCGATGAACGCGAACAGATTAGCGGAGTCCCGCAAGGATGTGTTCTCAGCTCAACTCTATTCTGCCTAGAAATTAACGATTTGGGACTTAACATGCCAAGGGGTGTTAAACGGCTGCTATTTGCGGACGATCTAGCCATTATTTGTCGATCAGAAAATACAACTACTATCAAACATAAATTACAGGAAGCAATAAATAGAATCAATAACTGGTCACTTTAAATCGGTCTCGAGCTCTCACCTGAGAAAACCAAATGCCTCCATTTCACCCGAAAAAGAATAACCCCACCATCTCCTGAACTATATTTAGGTGAATCTTTGATACCCTACACAAATAACCACAGATTTCTGGGGATGATATTTGATCGGAAGCTAAATTGGGAAACGCACATTTCGACTCTAAAATCTAATACAATAAAAAAACAAAATATATTACGCTTGCTTAGTGGCACCTCCTGGGGCTCTGACAGACACACACTGATAACATTATACCGGACCCTAGTATGCTCGAAACTAGACTATGGATGTTTTATTTACGGCTCTGCCCGACACCGGATTCTCGCCAGACTGGAAGTGGTTCATCATACAGGGATACGTATCGCAACTGGTGCATTTCGAACAACCCCCTTCTTAGTCTGTGTTCTGAAGCTGGACTACCTCCTCTGTTATTTCAGAAGGAAAAAACTGGCGATAAACCACATTTCAAAATTATACCCTCAAAAGGATCATTCAACACATAAATACATCTTCAAACCAAAATATTCGATTTTTGTTTGATTATTTTTTCAATTCAACACTCCCGTTGGCAGAAAGAACACATACTGCTACTGAGTTCTTTAAAGAAATACCTCTGTACATCCCGGAAGTCCCTCATCCTCCATGGATACACAGGCTACAATTATCCCGATTGTCCAAAGGTAGTACGTCACATACTGAATATAGAACTAGGTTCTCACGTCTCTGTCAAAATATTCTAGATCCTTTTTTTTATATATACTGACGGATCAAAATCTAACGAATCTACAGCATCCTCTTTCATTACACATAAGTCAACCCATAAAATAAAACTACATAAATTATGCAGTGTATATACAGCTGAATTACATGCAACAGCCTCAGCACTCCAGTTCTCCATGACAGTGACGCATACTAACATTGTTATCATTACCGACTCTTTAAGCTTATTAAAAGCCATGAAGACCATTTACCCGATACACTCGGCAATAATAAAAATACACAATTACACCAACATGCTAGAAAACTTGGGAAAAACTGTTTTCTTTATATGGGTGCCAAATCACGAGGGGATCGCTGGAAATGAACTGACGGACGTTGCAGCTAAACAAGCACTTGCCCTTCCGGTTCGGGGCGCGGCCATTCTGACACCCCCAGACATAAGTTTCCCGATGAAAAATGAAATATTAGCTAGTTTGCAAGCTATGTGGAATGAAGCCCGCCAAGCAAATTATAAACTATTAAAAAACGATTAAACCATGGAACACATCAAACCGTTCCAATCGCAGGGAGGAGGTAGCTATAGCCAGATTGAGAATAGGTCATACGAATTTAACTCATGCATACCTGATCAATATCACAGTGAACTTACAGTCAGTCACATATTTGAAGAATATCATTTCTATAACATGAACTTATGTAGATTGGGAGTGGGACCGAGTGTTTCGGATGCCCTGAATGATGACCAAAAAAACATAGAAATGGTTTTAATTTTCTTAAAAAGGAATAATCTTTTAAAAATATTAAAACATTCTAAAATAAGAAATTATTCAAACTTATTTAGCAATTAAAGAATTTCAAATCTTGTAATAGAATTATAAAGAGATAAACGTGGGCGTTGATGACCTCAGGGTTTTACGCCCAAAAGCCCCAACCAACAACAACAACTACAAACTTTTTATTCGCCTCAATTATTCCTTTGTAAGAGCTACACGGTACAGGAAGATTTGTTTGGGATTCGTTTCCAGTTATTTGGTAGTGGCAAGAAACCTGTTTACGGAAACCCTAAACCCCAGATCTAGCCAGTGTTTTTATCTCACCATGACAACCGTAACACCCCTTGTCTACGCAGATATCGCCAGTGTTTTTATTTCACCATGGCAACCGTAACAATCATTAGACCCCTATGAATAAACTATCCCTAACAATAAATGTTCTATTTCGGCCAACCTTCATACCTGTAGTTACAATAGATTTAGTGATTAACATTCACATTCTCTCTTGTTCAAACAACCTAAATTCTCTTTCTGTCAACTTATGTCGTATTTCATTCAATTAATTTCTTACAGTCTAATACAAATTCTGCATATAAAAAATGCTATTTTTAGCGTTTTAGAAGTTTTCTAAGTAATCATGTTGAAAACTAAAATAATTAAAAACATTTTTTCAGATACGACTAAAATTCTTAACACTTTTCTTTACTTCTTAACTTATTCATAATCTCATTTTGTTGTAATTTTCCTTCTAAATCTCGACTACATATAAATAATTACGGAAAGAAAATCCTCCTCTGTAATGACAAAAAAAAAAATGAAAGCTATAAGTCTAAGAAAAAAAAATGGAGAGGCAGAGTAAAGAGGCTAAATGAAGAGAGAGAAATGAAATGTGGAAAGAATGAGCGGGAGGATAAATGAAGACAGGAAGTAACAAAGACAAGGCGACATTATGAATTAAGCCATCATCTCTTACCAAGGACCTTATTCCCGCTCCTTCCTTCCAAATGAATCCTCCCTTCATCCTTCCTAGGATTCCACTTTTCACTAAACAGACACCAACACATTTTCCTTGGCTCAGCTATTTCGTACCGGGAAGACTCGCACCAATTATTGCATTCTCAGCTACAAAAAAAATCTGATTATATTTTCACAATTACATTAGGACCCCGTTTATTCGGAATAATGCGATATTCCGGATAAGAGATGGTAGCTAGTAAATACAAAAAAAAAGTTACCAATGGTTAATGTTTCAGGTTCAGCCTTCCCCATATTCAAAATAAACATACAATTGATTATAAGTATTTTAATGTAATGATAATAATTGTAAAAACAAATGTATGCCATGATAATAAAAAGAAATGGTATCACATTTCTTATATCAATTTGCCACATGATACAAGTATTTGTATAGGATTATAAATATTTTCCAGTTTTCCACGATATAATTGACATAAAGGCACAATATATATAAAATTTAAGAATAATCTCTTCCTAGAACACTCGTCAATTTTTCGTAATTGAATTTCATCGAATTCGTATCCTAATCATTAATATATCTATAATATGCTTATTTATTTAAAATGTATCATTACCTTATATTTATATACCTTATTTAACTTAATATGCAAATATGATAAAAAAAACAATTTAATCTAACTATTAAATTGTTACATTTTAATGGGCAACATAGCTCCATAGTATTTAATGTTACTCATTCTATTTCATCATGAATTTATATCATTTTTTAGGCGCTTGTTGATGTAATTAAGTTTAAGAAATTTTCCAATTTAAAAAGTTGACATTATCGAAGTCAAAACTATTGTTATTCCTTATGCAGTTTCAAACTAGTTATATATTTTGTATTGATTTAAGCAAGTTTTTAAATTATGTGATGTCTCACCAATGTAGTAGTGATCGGGGCATTGCTGACATTTTAATTTATTATTATTATTATTTTTTCACAATTCCTGCTAAACCCCGATTATCCGGAATGAATTAGTTAACCCTATACCGAATAAACCGTATAACAGATATTAAATTTAAAAAAAAATATTAATATTAATAATATTTATTATAACAATATCCTAAATAACCCAAATATTTATATAGTAATAAAATATATATTTTAGTGACTGAAAACTTAGATTACATTTGTTACAATTTAAGGGAAAGTACCCTAGTGTTAACGTTTCGGGTTCAGCCTTCCCCATCATCAAAATAATTATCCAATGGATTTTAAGCCTATTTATGTTATCATAATAAAACTTAAACAAAACTTATGTTATAATGATAATAAGTAAGGGTATGAAAACGAAATATTATTTATTTAATACCATATCAGCCTGGTTGGGCTTACATGCTTAATGTGAGAGGTACATTTTGTTTGTTAACAATTGATAATGGAGGATTATAGTCTCATACAAAAGGCACCCCTATATCAAATGTTATAAATAAAAAAAATTAAGATAAAATAAATAGATTAAAATAATAAATCTTAATAAAAGATAAAAGAAAAGTTAATAACAAAAACAATGACATTTACGGAATTAACAAAATAAATAATTCACTTCTAATAAAAAAAAGAAGTTAATTTAAGAAAAAGATGAAGAGAAAAAATAAATTAAGATATGATAAAATTTTAGAATGACAATAACAGAACTTAGAACTTATAACAGGATGTCCTGCAGCAGCCTGGGCTTCAGTCTTCGAGTTGTGGTTGGGTTTCCCAAGTTGTAGGTCACTGCTCCTTTAACTGTAGGTAACTGTGAGTAGAATTTCTTGAACCTTGGAACATAATAAAAAAATGTTATCAATGACTGATTTTTCAACTTGCAAAATAATACAAATATTTATAAAGGAATATGATATATATTGTAGTAAATGAAAACATAGACCATGTATAATTTATTGACAACTCTTCATTTTGTATTAAATTTGGGAGCAATTTTTTATTTCTGATGGGTTTCTTTTATATCTCAAATGATTTATGGTTTATGTTCGATATTCCCCATGTTTAGAATAATCGTTTAATATAATTGACTATAAGCATTTTCATGTCATAATAATACTAACACAAAATTATGTCATAATAGTAATCAGAATTGGCATGGCCACTAATTAAAAACAAGTTATTAATGACATTTATTATAGCAATTTGACAAATAATACGGCGAAGTAACTGTTTTAGGCGATCAACTATTGAATATTGAAAGGTGATTATGAAAGTTGACATGACATGTTTTTTTTTCCTTTTTTTAATTTATACATTTATAAATATAAACCACAATTCAGTTATAATCCTTTTAATTTTAATTTAATTATTGAGATATACAACTGTATTTACATAAAAATACGTCTACTAAATGTATGGCTAGATTGCAGTGGTATGCTATAAACATTTAGAAAAACTAACCATAGGTAGCACTCTAATAACATTTGTACATTCGGCCGTTTTCTTTTCAGGTGACTCCAAGAATAAATCAGAAATGGAAGAGTAAGCAAGGTTAGAAACTGGTGGTTTTAGTGGTTAGGATGTTTATAATGAAAGGATTGATATCTGGTTCGGGCTAGATTGGTTACAGGTATTACCGATCTCTGTTCACTCACTCAGAGTCCGTTTTGCTGGACTTAGTAATCATGGCATAGGAGACCTCTAAACGTGTTTTTTCGTCGGAAATTTAAATCCGAAATTTACACGAACGCTTTACTTCCACTTACTATATATTCCATATATAGGTGTGTGGAAGTAAAAATAATGCTGAAATAATGATTAATTATGTAATCTCTGAGAGGATACCTAATACTTATAGCAGAGCTCTGTTAGAGCTGTTTAAAATTTATGGCATTGTAGATATTAAGCAAATAGACTGACAAGTTTGAGTCGCCTTAAGCAAGTTACCTCAGCCCGCAGCGCTCATCAATTCCGTTATGAGCCACAAGACTCCAATTATACTTTCATATCATTCCTACTAGATTCACATTATTTAATTATATCAACAATCAAAGCATATATTGGCTAAGAACTGGTTGGAAGGAAGTACTGATTATAACAGTTTGAAAGGAGTAAACAACTCTTGCTGAAGAGCTTATAGAACTAAAACTGTATTTGATGGTATTTACAGCTGCAAGCAGACCTTTATCCTAGAACAAATAAAGTGAACATGTGCCATTCTAACCAAAACAAACATGATACAACTGAAAAATACACTGTCATGGTAATGAGTTCAAAAAGAGGGTATTTTGGTAAAACAATTTTATGAAATCATAACATTTTTATTAACAACCATATTCTATACATCTCCAACATGTTACCAACTTTTCAACCCCAGAAATGAATAATTCAGGATTTTGTGATGAAATGAATTCAGGAAATACGTTTTTGACCTGACAATAATTTTTAAAAAAATTATCTTTATGGAATCAGTACAAACTCCTGAGCCGATGGAAATCTGTTGCAGATAACTCTGGCGATTAAGGTTGGTGTGAGAGGACTTTAAACACTCTGTCGACATTGAAGAAACATCTGGTGTTGTGTAATAGTGATAGTACAAGAGCCGATAAGAAAAAAAGGCAGTTATCTCACCCCAATTTTTGATTACTTCAATGAAAACTATGTATAATTACTAGTCAAAACTGATGAGTCTACCAAGTATAGGTAGGGGGAATAAAAATGGCGGCTTAGAAAAACATTAATTTTTCATTTCTATATCTTAAAAACTACCAACAACACTAAAAAAATCTAGGAGAATATTATTTAATGAAGAGTAAATTTGCTAAAATATTAGCCCTAAAGAGCTATTTACGTCCAATAATTCTCTAGATATAGCTATTCAAAGAGCAAAAATTCATAAATATCTACTGAAAGATTAGTAGTCAGTTAATTTATTTTGAGAAATCTATATCTCAGGAACTATGTGACGTACAGATGTCTATTAGCACTCAAATTAAAGTTTAATGGAATATACAGAAGTTTATGACCTTTACCTTCGTAGGAATAGTAATTTTCCTAATATTTGCTAAAATAAATTGATTTATAGTTGTTTGGACAATAAATTTGATTTATGAAAAACTTTATTTCACAAACTATTGGACGTACCGATGTCTGCCAGCGCTCAAATTAAAGCTAGTTAAGATTACTACAAAATAGTTGATTATGTCTATCTTTGTAGGAGTAGTAGTTTTTATGATATTTGACATAATAAACTCACAAAATGTTAATTTCTAGTTGTTCGTATAAAATGATGGATTTTTGAAAAAATATATCTCTAGATTCATAAGACGCCCACATGTCTGCTAATACTCAAAATGAAGGAATTTTAACTTACTATAAAGAAGTTTTTGACACTTACGTAGGGGTAGTAGTTTTTATGATATTCACATATGAATATAAATTTGGCAAATGAAAATTTGTCCGAATAACTATAAATCAATCTATTTTAGCAAATTTCATGTACACTATTACTCCTACGAAGATAAACATCATAACCTACCTTATAGATCAATAAACTAGCTGTAATAGGTGCTAATAGACATCTGTACGTCACATAGTTCCTGAGATATAGATTTCTCAAAATAAATTAATTAACTACTGATCTTTTAGTACGTCCCATACAAAATGTTGCTTTTTAATAAGCTATATCTCGAAAACTATTTAACGTAAATAACTCTATTAGGGCTCATATTTTAGCAAATTTACTCTTCTTTAAATAACATTCTCTTGTGTTGTTCCTACTTTTTAAGATATAGAACTCCAAATGAAAAATTAGTTTTTTTTTTTATCGCTTTGAAACAGCCGCCAATTATTATTGCCCCGACCTATACTTGGCAGACTCATCAATTTTGACTAGTAATTATACACAGTTTTCATTAAAGTAATCAAAAATTGAGGTGAGATAACTGCTTTTTTTCTCCTCTTGTACTATGAAGAATAACCAATGCAGGTTGTTTTTGACAAAGTTTTGATGCATTATGTCAATATCACTGCAATACGATTTGGATGTGATGGTTTCACCTCTGGATAAAATGGAGAAATGAATTAATCCTGTCCATTGACCACAGAAACTGATGATGATGGTCCATGGATCTAACCTTAGAGTTTATTAATGGTCGTTAAGTGTTGAAAAACTGCCGACACACTTATATTCAGTTGTGCAAGTCATTTAACTGGTAAGGGTTTTTTTCACTATATATA
>NW_027105572.1:473132-480031 GCF_000696795.3 Halyomorpha halys
AAACCATGAACCACATCAAACCGTTCCAATCGCAGGGAGGAGGTAGCTATTGCCAGATTGAGAATAGGTCATACGGGTTTAACTCATAGATATCTGATCAGTAAGCAGCCACCGCCAAAATGTCAATACTGCAACAGTGTACTTAAGATCAGTCACATATTTGAGAAATGTCATTTATATTCCACGAACTTGAGTAGATTGGGAGTAGGACCGTATGTATCGGATGCTCTGAATGATGACCAGAAGAACGTGAAAATGGTTTTAGTTTTTTTAAAAAGGAATGGCCTTTTGAATAAAATTAAAACCAGAAAATCTGTTATACGTAATTAAAAATTCCAAAAGAAATAATTATTTAAACTTTTTTCGTAATTATTTAAAGAGAAAAATTAAGTGAAATAGAATTATAAATTTAATGAAATAGAATTATAAAGCACGAAACATGGGTGTTGATGACCTCAGGGTTTTACGCCCTAATGCCCCAGACAACAACAACTTTAGGAAAATTTATTTTCTCGAACTATTCAATATAATATTTTTTATATATTTAGTTAGGTATATACTGTACATTATCATAGCTAAAATCAAAATTTTTAAAAAGTTATTAATATATTTAGTAAAACTTATTTTAAAAACTCTGGGAAAAATTTTAAGGCTTGAAAGATAGAAATTAAAAGAAAAATTAAATTTAAAAATCTGGAATACACAAATTTTCATCGAATTCTCATTTACTAATTATACCTACAACAAAAAAATAGTTATGCAAAAGAATGGACTAGTTTTATAGAAAAGAACTTTTTTCTATCTTAACAGTTTGAGGACCGTTAGCTTTGGGCAAACAGAAGGATGGTGAGGGACTTGGCGGCCTACTGCAATCATTGCACATGCCCTGAGGGAAATCACGGCTGCATCGAAGGAAATGAAAGGGAAATCATCAGGCAATAGGGTAGTCCCATATGGGGCTTGTGTAATCATCTTCCTCGGTTAGAAACCATAAAATAAATTTGTTATTTATTTGATTTTTATGTAGCTATTCTAGTTTATTATCTTTTAATGCCAATATTTAAAATTATATTGAATTTATATATCTTCGAAAAATAGAAAGAAAGACAAGGAAATATAGGATACGGAATAACACTACCTACCATACGGGCTAATTTCGACATCAGACCAGGTGAGACCTTTCTGGAGGCACACAAACTAAGATGGTTTGGGCATCTTCTTAGGATGGATCCAGACAGAAGTGGCGGGCAGACTTACGAAACCCGCACGGAAGGAAAAAGACCCAGGGAAGGCCTTGCATCTCCAGGGAGGGTAGTGTAGGGAGGCATCCAGGAAGCGTGGAATGGACTGGAGTAAGAAAAGAGAGCTGGTTCAAGAGAGGGACTCTATAAGCGGGATCCTTACACCGCACAGCGGCAGAAGAGCAAATGATTATGGTGGTTGAATGATTGATTGAATTTATATATCGTTGTATTTATTGAACAAAAATCATTTAATTATGAGTGATATGTCATCTCGAATCTGCTAATAATTTTGTTATTGCACTTTTATATGCATATGTGTTTCTTGAAGCTGCACGATAAGCCATTACTGTAACCTTGCCTCTTCGAGGAGTTTCCGCCAGTCTGTCAAGCCGATCTCCAATTCCGAACCCCAGGGTCCTCGAATTTTCTCCAATGCCATCCACTCAAAGACGGATGACCTTTCCACCTGGTGCCATAAATGTTTTTAAAATTCACTTGTGATATTCTGAGCTTGACGATTCTTAGATGACGGCGCACAGTGGTTGAAAACTGCCGTTTTAGTGCTAAAACCTTCAAATTTTTTAAATCTTCAGTAATTCTCATGAATCCCTTAGTTATTCAGAGTGCTGAATGCATTTTTTTTTTAAAATTTTGATAATATTTTCAGGTGTATATTGTGCATTCAATAATTCTTAAGATTCAGTTTTTTTTTTCAAAAAGCAACATTTCATGAAATATATACTGAAAAAGCAGTAGTTAGTAAATTTATAGCGGAAAATCTTCTTTTTTTTTTCCTAGCTGACATCTGTACGTACTGCTAAACTCCTGAGATTAGTTTTTTATAAACCAAAAGTTTTATCCTAGCAACTAGAAATCATCGCCTTGCTAATTTATTTGAGCAAATATCATAAAAACTACTATTCCTTTGAAGATAGACGTCATAAAAACTAATTTATACGCTGTAAAAACTACTGAATAGTACATTAAACTAGCTTTAATATTTAAGTACTCCTAGACATGTGCACGTTTGATGTTTCTAAGATCAAGATTCCCTACAGTAAATTTACTAGCCCCTGATTTCTCAGTAAATAATTCATTTAATGTTGCTTTTTTAAAAACTGTATCTCCAGAATCATTTAACCTAAAGTTCTCTACTAGGGTTCATATTTTAGAAAATTTTCTCTACTTTAAATGATGGTGTGTTAGGGTTTTTAGTGTCATTGGTTCATGCATCCTTTAAAATGATTCCTTTATAATTATAATATAATAAGCGAAAATATATATGTATAATAAGATTTTAATGAAAACAATTTATAATAACAATTTTTTACCTTCAACTTACAGTCACTTACTATAACATTCTTCTCTTAAGATACTAAAGTTTCTTTTTCAACAGTTAAAGAAATCAGCTTTGGAAAACCTGGATATGCCAAAAAACCTCAAAACATCTATTTATTCTGCATTTTTTTTCGATGAATTTCTTTTTTAGAAGCTATTTTTCATTCCAAAGATTTAAAATCATAAAATTAGTTTTTAAAATATATGTAGTATTATTTAATAAGATGTGAAATACAGAAGAGGAGCTTTCATTCTAGGACGTCTTTTATTTATTAGTAACACATATTTGTTATTTCATTTCCTTCTCTATTTTTAAATAGATATTTTTATTTATGATTAAACAGTAATTCAATTTAGAAATATTTTTCTATTTCTGTTTTTTAAACATAAATCTATCGAGGTGTATCCTTTACCACATAAAGTATCATATAGTTCTATATGAGCTTTGAATATGTTTACATGAGGAAAGTCTCAGCTTGTATGCATAGCCAAGAGGGTTTCGGTAAAAGCTACATGGATTTGGTAAACAAAAAGTTTTCATTGCTTTTTTTAGAGTTTATTAATCTGCAAGCTTGTGTTACATGTTTAAAAATAACACCCAAACGAAATTTGAGCAACTCTAAAATTACAGAAGACCTAAAAACATTTTTTTTTAATATTTATTTATTGCTATTTACAACTGTACATTATAATATAGTTAGTAAATCTGATCTCAGTTAAATTGGAGTGTTACAGGCGTGTAGAGAAACTACCCATTGGCAGCACTTTAATGACGTTTTACATTAGCAGGTCTCGTCAGGTCGTTTTACATCAGCCATCTTCTTTTGAGGCGCCTCGGAGAATTGTCAGGAAGAGGAAGCAAGGTTAGAAACTAGTGGGTTTGGGTGGTTAGGGAGTTTATAATGGAAGGAGTGATATCTGATTCAGGCTAGATCGGTTACATAGGGAACATTAAGGTCTTTATGTATGATTTTATTTGTGACAAAATGAGGAGCATTAAGGATTTTACGAAGGATTTTAGATTGCAATGATTTGATACGAGAGGAATTGGAAGGGTTAGTGGAGCCCCAAAGCTCAACTCCGTTTGTCCAGATTAGCCTTACAGTCATGTAGATCAGTCTTTTGTAATGTATCGGAAGTTTAGAACGTTTGTCCTGTAAGTGCTGTAAAAGTCGAAATCGACGTGCAGTTTCCTGTCTTTTCAATCTTGTGTGAGAATTCCAGGTTAGTCGTTTATCCAAATGTAGTCCAAGGTAGCGGATCTGTCCTAAAACATTAAAAAGTAAAATTAATATTCCGCTTAATGGTAAACTAAACAAAAAGAAACAACGAAAAACGTTTTTTTTCTTAAATTTTATAATTTATGTATTGGTATTTACAACTGTATTAGAAATATTCATAATGTTAAATTTTTGTTACATACAAATATTTCTCTTCCGGTTTTCGTTATGCTTTTGTTTCTAGAATAACCCCGTTTATAATCGTACTGTCCATCGCCACAGTCACATTTCAACAAAGGTGATTTTCTCATAAGTTTTACTTTTTGTTATTTGTTTTCAATTGTGTACCAATATGAATTCCACTGATATTCGTTTAATTTTTTTCTATTAGTATAAACTTGGTAATAATGCTGCAAAAGCTGAACACAATATAAACCAGGTGTTTGGTGAGAATACTGTTAAAGATCGAAAAGTGTAGCATTGGTTTTCCAAATTTCGGTCTGGTGATTTTTCACTACAAAATGAACCGCAAAGAAGTTCCAAACCGACCATCACGGCCGCATACATCGCACAGAACAATCGCGAAATTAAATTAATTAAAATATGAAATTTTACAGCCCATTCACCGAATCTCCCCCCAATCGACTTTCATTTTTTTTTTTACGGGCTAAAAGTATAAACTACTTTTTAAGAGTACAAAAATGAAGACATCCTGAAAAATTCAATAATTGAATTTATTGATTCTGAAGATCAGAATGTTTTTAGACGGACATCTATGGCTTAAAGTCTCGCTGGGAAAACTGTACTCAAGGGAATGCAAGATATTTTGATTAAATAAACAGCTTGTGAAAAAAGATAAGCAGTTTTTTATATTCATTTAAAAATCCGACATTTCATATGCACCATCCTAATATAAGTAAGTGATGTGAGTTCATCATCTCTTGGAGAATCTAAACATTGATATAACTTCAATAATATTTCTAAAATAAAAGATCTCGAAGCCATCTTCTTTCAGACGCCTAGGAGGATTATCAGAAGTTGAAGCACGGCTAGAAAAAAGTAGTCAGGAGATTAGGGAGTCGTGAAAGGGCCAAATCGCCAACATATGGAATAATAAGGGCCTGATGGATGACTTTATTTTTGATTAGGTAATGGGAATTATTAATTAGTTATTAATTTTTCTTATGAGGTTCTCTTTTTTAATATTACTATTTTTATTTGTTATTGAGAAGTTATTTTTGTTTTCTATTATATGAAAACACGAAATATTCCCTACGCTGACTAATGCTCATATCGATTTGAAAAATAAACTAATTATAAAATTAATAGAAGATGCGGAAGAAGCTAAAATACACAATTGTTTATTTTTGTATGAAAAAAATTGATATGTTCTAAAGTCTTTAAAAAAAAAAAAAAGTGTTAAACACATCATTTTATACCCAAGTATATGGAAAAGCATCTGTTCTAGAGGCTTTATTTTTGTGAGAAAATATCTCTAGTAAAAGGGATAGTGTGGGGACATCTTCTGGATATTTCCCCAGGGTGACCCTAGGATACCTGGACCGGGATATTGACAGCTAAGGCTGGAGAAAATAAGAGGAAAACAGGTGGTGATTGAAAGGGGGTTATAGTCGATAGCGGCTCTGATAAAATGAAATGCGATTCTTCTCTATTCAATGAATGTTTAATATACTGAAACTTCATTTCCAAAAATAAAATATTATAAATTTTGTATAAATATAATTATCTATAACTCTCATAAAGGTGAATCGGGATCAACGAAATTATATAAAGCTAATAATGTTTCACCATATGAAATTCAATACACGATGATATAGTTTACGTGTTTTCATATTTCTAAGAAATTGTGACATGAAAATATAAAAATATATGTATATATAGGTGACCGTAAAAATTGATAAATAAGAAGATGGTCAGGGTTGCGGTAAAAATAGAAACAAAAATAGTTAACAAATATTTATTTTCCGACGTTTCGACCCACTTTGCATTGCTTCATCAGAGCTGTTCAAAGCGAACGGTTGGACAGAAGGCAACCATGAAGCGGAAGCGTGGAAGAGTGGGAAGGAGGTAGCCAGCCGTTTAACGGCTATATTTCTATTTCAAATACGTCATGTATACATACAGGAAGTAGTCATAAAGATATGACGAAAAATGATAAGAGAAAGATACAGAAATATGATAATAATAATAACTGTAATAATTTTTAATTTAGGAATAACTAAGTAAAATTAAAATGACACATATCGTTACTAATAATACGAGTATATACTGAAGAAAATATAGTTAGGGTAGTTAATATAATATAGGATATAATAACAATGATTGTAAAAGAAGTAACTAATAATAAGTAAAAGTAAATAAAGAGTAAAGTAAAATCGTTCGCTTTGAACAGCCCTGCAAAGTGGGGCGAAACGTCGGAAAATAAGTAGTTGTAAACTATTTTTGTTTCACTTTTGACCGCAACCCTGACCATCTTCTTATATATGAAAATATAAAAAGTCCACGGAAAGGATTTTATTTACAAAAATGTATTCATTTGTAAATATTACAAAATTTCAATATTATATAATAAGCACTGTAATAACAATATGAATATTCGGACCGAAAAAGGATGAGTTAGTGGGAGAATTCAGACCACTGAATTGAACTTTTTTTTATATACCACTTCCTTCCTCGCCATTTCTGACAGCCGGGGAGGGGGGTTATCTAGGTAACCAACTTGTTCTAACCATGGTGGTGAAGGGTCAAGCTTTTCATATAGTGGGACCGGCATGAAATAAAAAAAGTCTACCACCCAGGCCAGATTTGAACCGGCGCCGCCCGCAGTTCCCAGGTTGGTAAGACTGTCGCCTTAAACACCTGAGCTACGGACGGTAGAATTGGGGGAGCTGAACCTGGTAAATATAGTTCAGGTTATAGCATTGCGTTGTGCGTTGGGCGTGTAAGGTTATTGGACTTTAGTAAAGAACGGATCCCTATAAGGTATGTAAAATGAGGAGTAGACCAAAACGTAGATGGCAAGATTGCGTCAAATCTGATTTGAGATTTGGGTTTGGAGGTACGTCACTGGAGATAT
>NW_027105572.1:480081-517429 GCF_000696795.3 Halyomorpha halys
TATATATATATATATAGAGAGAGAGAGAGAGAGAGAGAGAGAGAACGATTTGTAGTATCGGCATCGAACTTTAGGATTACGCACTTATTATTATGATTATCGATATAATGATTAGCTATATCTTTCAGGAATACCCATACTACACAACACACTTCAATAGTATTGTATTAAATCCAGATACAACAACAACCCTAAGAGACGATAGTAAAACAGTGGAATTAGTATTTAAACTTTTTATGTCATATACTATCACAAATTTGACATGGAATAATCAAATTATTTGAAAAATGTAAGCATAATTAAATAAGAAATAAATTGCGTTGTTTACCAGGGAAGTTTTAAGCTATTAAACTAGAACTAACGAACGAATTTATTCACAATAAATTTGAAGTTTAATGTCCCAGTTTTAGCAACATAATAAAAAGTTCGACAGTTTATGGTTATGACTTTTTGTTATGAAATTTCTTTTAACCCATTAAATCTTTAACCAAGTAACGATGCTAAGATATATTTATAAGATAAGACTCCAATAAACTCAAATGTTAAGAATATGAAAAATACATATTTTGGAAGACAGGTTTAAAACTACTTCTACTTAAATTTCGGATTTTAAAATATTAGCCAGATTCATTTGGTCGTGTACTCATCATGTGTATAAAACTGGCCTATATAGTGCAAATTTAACGCAGATAGATATAATATCACAGATATAAATCAAACAAAATTATTGCCAACAGTATATTCGCTAAAGGGACAGAGCATCTTTTGACCAAACAAGGTTATTGGCATGCCTAGGGTAGGGCCGCCTTTATTGGATATAGGCTGCTCTAGAGAACCTTCCGCGACCTCCGCTCTCTGCCTCGCAATGAGATAGCAACGGTGTCGGGATAAATATACAATATGTCTATTTTATGAGATAGTTAAACCAAAAAATAAATTTAAATTTTGTACCTATAATAGCATTGCATTATCTTATATATATTAAATCTTTGATTTTGACATATATTTTTTATTTAGATGAGAAATTCATGATAACAATTTTGTCCTCATCCTGCTCTGAAATCTACAAATCTTGTTGTGTCGTTATCAGTGGAGGTGATTCATTTTGCGCGTTACCTCTCTAACTTTATAAAAGAAAAATATAATTAGCTTTTAATAGTAAAAAAAATAGAAAATATTTATCTAAGCTAAATAGATTAACAGCAATGGAACGCATTCTTTCTGACAGACGCTCACTGGATGAGTACTGCACACCCTGAGCGGTGCCCGCTAGTGTGGGTACTGGCTCCTATCTCCTTCTCAGGGGTACACATTTTTTATGCTATAGTTGCAAGTTTAATCGTTTACTTTCTTCACATTAACACCATGACAGTGAAAAATTGGTTTGGATTTTTAGAAAACTTTTGTTTTCTTGCTTCTTGGCAGAACAAAAAAAAGTTAAAATAAAGACAGTTGATAATTGATTTCCCTCATACAATATTTTCTGACCTAGTATCACCAGTTTATTTTTTTGGTATCTTGTTTGAAACCTCTCCTTGTAAGTGAAATAGTTTAGTGTATTTTATAAATGCTATGACAAAAAAAAGTTGCAATAACGAAAATGTGTTTTGAATAATTCTTTGATAAAGTAATACAAAATAAAAGTTGTATTTACTTCTTTATTGATTAGATTGGATCCCGATAATAATTTAACTAAGAAGCCCTGATGTTTTATATTTTTAGAACGTAAACTAAGGTTTAACCAATGTATATAAAAAATCAATTTTATCCAAATTATAGTCATAAAACATTGTTTATTTCTCAAAAGTTCAACGTTTCGGCCATCCTCAAGGACAATATATCACAAAACAGCTTTTATTATACATTGATTTTTAACAATTTTTTCAATTAACAATATTATTAACAAATAACATAACTTAACAAACCAATTTACACTCAAATAAATTATTTAAAAACGTTTTCTGCAGGCTATTTTGTCCAGGTCACTAGTCCACCAATTGTTTTGTTTCACCTCTATGTAGGTGAGGCAAAACAATTTTTGGGTGATAGAATGTATCAACACAGTAATGATATAAAAAATTGGCAGTATACCAATAAAAGAGCACTAGTGAAACATACAGTCAAAAATCAGCACAATTTTTTTTTTGATAATACTATAATTTTACATAAAGAAAATAAAAATAAAAAACTCGCAAAATAAAAATACTTGAGTCACTTTATGTATCAGAAAACAATTATAGAGCAAATTTTAAAATAGACACTAGAAATCTGAACCAACACTAAGATCTTAAGCAAAATTAATTTATAAAAAATATTAGTAAAACACATTATCAATATTTAAAATTAACTTTGATCTGAATTTTAAGAATAAAACAAATAAGAATTTTAATCAAAATAAAATTGAAATAATCCAGAGGTATGGAAGTTATATTAGACTTAAGTTTAATATAATTGAAATTGTAACAAAATAAGTAAATAGACTATAGTAAAATATACTAATTTAACCTAGAATAAAACAAACATGTAAAAAGTGTATAAAGAAATTGTCCCAGTATCCAGCTTCCAGTGGTGTGATTTAGTGAAAGGTGATCTAGCGGTTCTCCAATGTAACAATAGTATTTTAGTTATTGCTTCCCACAAAAAACGTGTGACTTTCTTGAAAAAAATAAAAATATAACTTAGTTCTTTTTCTGTAGAGAATCAGATCATTATTTATATGAATATTTCGTTGTTTTAAAGTTCCTAACATCCACAAATTATGCCAAACACATACTTGAAACTATGTGTCTAGTAAATGGAATCAGAATAGAAATTTTTCAGCAATTTTCAGTACAGACAAAGGAAGGACAGACGATATATAAGACAGTGAAGAGGAAGGAGGCGAAGCGAAACCAAGAACTGGTAAAAGGAACGAGGAAAGCTTTTAGTCTCGGAAATAGGTCCTCTGCTAGGAGTCAGCTTCTGTCCTTTCTAAGTCTTTCTTCTCTGTCATTTGAGAGTTCATGTAATCAACATGTATCAGGAAAATGTAATTTTCGAAACATATCTGTAAATGGAAGGATCGTAATGGGAGCCAAGAAACATGTTTTCGGTGTAAATGTTATACAATTTTCGTTTGTTGAAGCATAGCTTCGCATAATAACACACATTGGCCAAAACTACATAATTAGAGGGTATGCTATTTTTAATTAATAAGTAAATATTTTCATTGTTAACATTTTTCTGACTATATAAAATAAATATAGACTTGGTTATATTACTAGGTCAGAGATAATTTTCGGTCATTTAACTAATGTAATAAGGAAATATATTTACACTTATATTTCTGGGTATTTCTTTGGTGTCTAATAAAAATTTTCAGGAATTGAAATAGTTTTTGTTTTTCATATTATCACAAGTTTTTAAAATGAAAGAATATTTGATTACATAAGTGAAAGCTTAATTAGCTGAAGGTGCTGCCACACATTTCTCAAACTATTGCAAAATGATTTCCCGGCTAAAAATTAATAAAATGTCCTTATTTGAACGAAAGATTCAAAACATATGGCTAATCAGTAATGCCAGCGTCCCATGTGGCCTAGAAAACAAAAGCCACTTACACTCGCCAGTCCTTGGCAAGGCCTTACTTCACTTCTATTCTGCATAAAAACCATGAGTGAGTAAGGACACTTCCGAAGAGCCCTCCGGTAGCCGAGGATAGTGTAGATAAAGGAACATGGAAGACAAAAAACAAGAAGCATGAAAGTATGGAGTAAGCCCCCATCTTTCTACATAACTAACACCATTATTATCATCAATAGTCATCATCATCATTAAACTTTAACCAAAATTAATTAACTATCCCAAACAATAAATGTTCTATTTCGGCCACCCTCCATACCTGTAGTAACAATAGATTTAGTGTTTAACCATCTCTTGTTCGACCAACCACTATAAATAAATTCTCTCTCTGTCACACTATGCCTTATTACATTCAATTAATTTCACATAGTCCACTAAAAATTCAACCAGCCAATCAAAAGTGAAGAAGTGTCTCGCCTTCAGTTGAAGGCGCACTTCGTACATCATTTAATGTCCTCTCTTTAATTAAAATATATTTTACTGAATAACAAATTAAAGATATAAAAACAATTGAGCAAGCCGACAGTTCCCCTTTCTTATAATAATTTAGTGGATTCTAAGAATGAGAAAATGAGACTTTGAGAATTTCAATTAGAATTGGTGAGAGGCGTTGGGCTGAAGTCGGGTCGACTTTCCTCAGAAAACGTATACGGGCCCTGTTCCAGCAAATTCCTCTGACACTTTTCTTGAAAGCAGAAAAAAAAAAGCCTAAGGTACCAAACTGGCTTTAAAAGACATTGCAGAGTTATTCTGTTAAAATATAAACTTTGACAAATCTTATATTTTTTTTAGGCTTATTATTATAATTCTGAAATAATTTTAGTTATTTACAGTGTTTTCTTTAATTAATGTTATTTTTATTGCTCATATTACTTATTATTTTTTTTGTTAAAAATATTTCTTTTTTAAGGACTGTATAACTGACTACTCTACCACCTCCACCAATGAAAAAAGTTTCTGTATTTATTATCTGTTGGCCGAAAGTTAGTTTTCATTGAACATACTCCAGTAAAATTCAATAACATTTCAATATAATTGATACTTTATGCTATGTATACCGTCGTTAATTGGGACGGCAGAATAATCACTGAAGGAAAATATCCAAAAATAAGTTAATTAATGAATTAATTAAGATTGAGTCCTGCAAAACTATTATTATTATTCAATTCCTCCTCAAAGGCTTTTTGTGTTTACCAGTATAGAAATTACTCAACACCTTTATATTTATAAAATATTGTTTAAAAATATTCAAGTTACAAACTTCAAAGATGTATAAAGTATCAAGGAGCAAAGTATTTATTTATAGTTAATTGCAATGATATGATTAAATGAAATTTTAAAATGATTGAAATGATCCAGATAAACATGGTTTGCCATAAAATATGAATTACATTATAACTTATTACCTAATATATATCTGAATGACCGCTGATTTTGGTGATGCATGTCGTGGCGTGTAGTGACGTCTTAGCCATGGAGTTCTATTTCTGAAGAGTCTTTCTTGGGACTTCTTCTCGTCGAAGTCCATCCTGCCCTTTCTGTGTGCACAGCTGACCAGTTTCCCTTCTCCTTCGTAGAAGCGTTACCTTTTCCGGATCTTATTTCTCATTAGCTATCATTAGCTACGCCTAAGAAGAATACGTTACAAGTGGATTTACCCAGAAAGGTCCCTTCCACATGTATCCATTAACCAGCTGCGAATTGTCCCTGTATTGACAGGTATCGGCACATATGGGGAAGACTTTTATTAAGGATTATTACATATCATTTAACAAAAGTTTTAGTCTTTAACATGTTTCAGTGTGTCATCCAGAAATGGGAATTGAGGATCTCAAACCAAAAAAAAAAAAAAATTCCGTATGAAGGAATTCCATCAGCACTTTGTTTAGACGATTTTCATTCGTATCAATTATTAATTCTATTATAAATAAGTTAATGTGTTTACAGCTCATTTATAATTGAGATTTAAACATTAACATTCATATTAAATGTTGTTCTGAGTGATTACCTTGAGCATTAAGACAGGCCGCTTCACCCGCCTCACCAAGACCCCCCAGGGAGCAATGTTCTTATATCACTTTTGAAATATTTGCTTAAAACGGGAAGAAGAGGCTTAAAATAGTTAAATCGAGCAATAATTGAAAAACGCCAAAAATGGAAAAAGTATGAAACCCACCACTCACCGCACTCCGTGGTAGCCTTCCATATCTCACCTTTCAAACAGACACTTGTAGTGAGTATGTTTGTCGATGTACGGCATATCACAATCTCACAAGAGGAGATCATAACACAAAAAAGTCTTTCCTTCCTTGCCGGACCTGCCCCACTATGCCCCCCAGGGAGCGACGGTCCTGTGTCACTTTTGAAATATTTGCTCAAAATGTGAAAAGGAGACTTAAGATAGTTTAATCAGCGAGGTTTGAATAACCAATTTCAGCAGGATCTTTCATCCACAGCAGCAGTGGCAGACAATGCTCTCGAGATCTGATACAACTGAACTTTGTTGTTTGGAATGATAATAAAAAAAATCTATGCAAGCCCGGTCAATGACCTCAATCCTTTACGAATAAGTAAGGATAATTATAATTGAAACTTTCTAAACAATGAAATATATCCAATGCGATTCGGCCATTGATACTGTGGAAGAAACATACAGAACCTGTTCAAATGCTGATGATAATCACTTTAAGGTGAATATTAATAGTCACATTTCAATAGTTGTGTTGTTGAAACACATATTGATTTATTTATTGTAACCTAAATATTTCTTATCAATGAAAATAATTGTGAATAAGTCCTAAACAAATCGCTGACGGGATTTCTTTCTTGTTTTGAGATTCTTTATTCTTATTCCCAGTAAGGAAACTTAAACTTGAAACACCCTATCCTATAGTCCATATTATTTCAAGATATTTTTACGTTTATAATTTTTCCTAACGTTATTGTGAACTATAAACAAAAGTTATATATAAAAGGAAATCCTTACAACATGGAGAAATATTACTTACAATATACAATTTCTTTATTAATAACAACAATACCGTAATGAAACGAGGACAGAGCAACATTGCTAGCAATATTTTACGGCGAATTCTTCTCATAAGCCACACACAATAAATGGTTTAAGTTATGATCTTCATATTCCTTGCAATGAATCAAATTAGATGATAATATCTCGTGGTAAGGTTTGATAAAAGTTTTCCAAATCTTATTACTCTGAAAGATTACTTCACTTCATCCTTGAATTTAGTAATTAAATATAACATTAAGTATTGGCGACAACAATATTAGAGGTTGCATTCTTTTAATTTTAATTTAATTAATTAATTTAATTTAATTTTGAGTGATATGTGTATTTACAGTAATTAATTTCATATTTTAGTCAAGGTCATTTACAAATTAAATGAAAAATCTTTCAATTGAAAATCGAAATAAAATGGCCAGAAAAAACAAAACAAAAAAAATCAATACCTTCATTATTAGGTAAAATCATAAATGAATAAAATAACGTTATCTTTCAAAACTTTAATGAAATGAACAACTTTATAACTATTTTTAAATTAGGCCCTTGAAAAATGAACGGACCGTCTGAAACGTCGGCAGTGCTAGCTTATTGATGTGAAATTAATAAAATAAATATTTAGTGATTTTTTAATTTTCCTGTATTTTTCTTTATACCGAAAGTTATCTAATGGTTTCCCGAAATATATATACATATATTTTTAATTGTAGAAGTAAATTTTATAGATTTTAGACATAAGGTGATAGGAAGAGACAGAATATTGTACTTGTAAAGGAAGTATTCTGAAGACGAAGGACTCCAAAACGAGTGGTAGTTTTTAAATTATTCGCATTTTACTGTTTAAAGAATTTTCATTATTTTGCCCAAAACAACGGTGGAATAAGGTTTGTTGAAAGGAGAGAGTATAAAATTGCTACTTTAATGTTAGCGAAATGTTTGCAACAAACCCGGATTTCTGTTGTTCAGAGTTCAGAAATATTAAACCAAAGTTTATTCTAAATCTTATTTATCATTAAATACAACATATCACATAGCAATCCAATAATGAAAGAAATTATGACCGAATGTTAAATGTAGTTTTTTTTTTTTTTTTCTATTAAAAAGTTTTAATGTACAATAATAAATGTTAAATGGCCTCTTAAAAGTGATGATGATGTTCCAGTTAAACTGTCTTCCAAATTATGTTGAACCTTTTCAATCAAAGAAAGTATAGTACAAGTTACTGAGATCGAGGCACAGGCAGCGTGAACATCCATGTTCTATCAATCAGATTGACAATCAAATCTTGATGGTCTCCAGTCTGGTTTCATTATTATTTTTTTCAGTGAACCCATTATTTTGTATCGAACATAATTCTCCACATCGTTTTCCAACTGGAAAGCAAAATCATTCCGTTTTTAGTTACTTTGAGTAGAATAAATGTAACTTCTTATTAACTTCCGATTTGTATTTTGCATAATACTTACAACGAAGTGATCTTCACAAAAACATAATATATTATTTAGATTGGATAATATCAACATTATTGAACTAAGAAAAAAGTCTTGATGATTCTTTAAAAAATTTATGAAATAAGAATTAAAAAAAGTCGATGATTCCCAAAACTAAATAAAAACTCTTGCCATACACCTAAAGTTCATAAATGTTTTTTTTAAATTATGGATCAATTATTAGGTGTTGAACTATTCTTAGTTTAATTGGAAGAAAATATAAATTTTATCATAAAAAAAAAAAATATATAAATAACTTTATCACAGTTCTTCGCTTTCTGGGGGGGAGGGGGGGGGGAGAGACGCTATGAAAAATACCTCTCAATTTAGTTTAAAATGCGATTTCACCACATTATTTTGGATTTACTATGCAATTATTTTTTTCCCCAAATTTCTAAGTAGTGTGTTATTTGTTCAATTTATTTATGAGTTCATCATATGTTACACAATTATTAGTATGTTTTATTATTAATAGCAATTGATTTATTCTCAACCGAACACATAGCTTTACTAATGTCAATGTGACCATCAAATGCGTATAGGAGTTTTGGGAATCATCGGCTTTTTTAATTCTAATATCATAATTTTTTTTAAAGGATCAACAATTTTTTTTAGTTCAATAATGTTGATATTATATTATGAAAGGAAATACATAACCAGTAACTGCTGGGCCCTGTTTCAAAATGAATTACAAACTAATTCAATTCATAAAGTCTTGTAGCTTGAACTGGGTACGATTTCGTATCATAATTACAAAGTACAAAATACAAGTTCTACAACCGAAAGTACAAAAAAAGTATTAGAAGGTTATAATATGTTTGCAGTCGTTATCAAAGACTTGGAAATCAGGGAAATAACTGACACATGCGCATTCCTGTCTAAGGATGAGTTATATGACGTTTTATAGCATGAGAAATGTCTTAAATTATAAGGCTCTGGTTGAAGGAAAAACAATATAACATTGTAAAACTTTTATTTTTTCAGTTATCCTGTTCAACAACCGAACATCTCATTTAGTTACTAATTATTCCTATGAGTAAATTTTAGTGTCTGATTTATTAAAAAAAAAATCCGAAAAATAGTGTAAAAATTAATTCAATTAAAACAGTTTATTAATTCATTTAATTAATTCATTGCGTTATTTTCAGATAAGTCGAGACGACCCTTGCGACTTCTGCCTTTGCCTGGACGGAGAAGTGTTTTGTTGGTGGCAGCAACAGTGTGTCAATAATACTCAACAAACGCACAGCAGCGAAGCAAACACAACTGCATCAAGTAATATATCTATATTTACTAATAAGACAATTTGGTTATATTTAACAAATGAAAATGGAATTTTTTTATATTTGGCTCCTGAACTGGCTAAGAGTATAATAACAAATAAAAATATAACATTGTTTTCAAAGAGGTGACTTTTAAACCTCAAAAGCAACAACAAATTTCCTAAATGCTATGCTTTGATTCTCTTCAGAAAAGCAGCAAATTCAAGTTTTGTGTTTTTTTTTTTGTTTTTTTTTTTAATAGAAAGCAGTAGCTAAAAACTTATCAAAGTTAAATATTTATACATTGCATCAACATACACTAAACAAACTTTTCTTTTTATCTATGTAGCCTATTCTCATATTTTTCTTTAAAATGTTATTTTACTATAAAAATTCGTGTGGGCTTCTCGAAACATATTTAAAATAATTTTTATGAACTCTAGTAATTATTGATTTTTTTTTAAATTATAAAAACAATAAATAAATTAAGCTTAAATACTCCGCTAATGTAAAGTAGCTTTAAAAGGAAAATTATTTATGAAAAAGTGTGTACCAGTTTGAATCTAAATCTTGGAAAGGAATTAAATTTCGGTAGTTGATTAAAAAAAAAATACCAAAAACTGCTCGAATATTTTTTTGTTAATATGATAGAAAGAAGTAAAATAAAATGTATCAAAACTTCATAAATCCCAGTTCACCAATATTGTGAAAAATAAAATGCAATGAAGTCCCATTGAGTCTTGTTTTTGATTATTCTAAATGGATTTTAGTCTTGGAAGGCTACGGTATTCTCTGATGCAATTATACACATGACAAATTAAAACGACTTAAATATAAATTAAACTTGTTTTAGGAAACATCAAACAATTAATTTAGAACATTTGTTACCAGCTAGAAGTTGCATTTCACATAAAATAACATTTGAATAGGGAAATATATCCAATGTAAGAGAAATAAATCTGTCAGAGAAAGAGTAGGATCAACCCTCCCTGTCCCATATTTCAACTAGGCAACGTTTAGTGACAAACAAATAAGTTTTCTCCCATAGAGACACCCTTTTAAATTCTTTAGCTCAACCATTTTCTTTTATATATAATACTGAATGTATTTAAACAAAATACATTATTTTCTTGAAACATTGCATAGAGTAAGCTCCGTTTAACAAAACTGTTTTTATATATAGTTTAGTATCAACTTAATATATTTTTATTCATTGCAAAAAAAACAACCCTATAGATAAAAATCGTATAATTTATGTATATGTTAATTAACTCTAGTGATAAAACCTGCGTAATTTTGGCGTTGAATACGACCTCACTAATTAATTTATGGTAGATGAAACATATAACAAAATTTCACTCTAACATGGTCGTTTTCGTGAGACAACACATATTTCACATTAATATTTTTAAGAAAAGCACTCTCATTCCACTTGCTTTTGGAAAAAAATATTGGTATATATCGTATCGATAATTTTCAAACATATCAATAATCTATATATATATTTGGCTCCGATATTTTTAACCATTGAAAGAGATTGCATATGAAATGCGAAATATCCATGTTATCAATATCTATATTTCAAGATATCGGTAATTTTTTATCATATAAAAAAAATTAATTGTCATATATTATAAAAATTAAATTAAATTAATTTTATCCAATTTAAGTCTCAAAACAATCTATATTTTTTTATAATATAACATTTCGGCCACCCTCAAGGACAATCATAAATACACTTTTACATTTACATCAATTTTAAAACACTTTATGCAGCCTATTCTACTCAGGTCAATTATTTCAGTCTAAAATTACTCTATTATGTCAATTCTTCATATATAACCTTAAAACTTTTAGTCACAGTCAATTTACACTATTATACTTTATCACAACTATATTTGTGATTATAAAATTAAATTTATGATTGTCCTTGAGGATGGCCGAAATTTTGAACATATAAAGAAATATAGATTGTTTTGAGACTTAAACTGGATAAAATTAATGTTATTTAACTATAAATAAATATAGATTGTTTTGACATTTAAATTAGATCACATGTATTTTATTTAAACAATAATAAACAGTTTGAAGAAAGTGAAAAGATTGTATATAAATTAAATTAAATATTCAAAAATAATCAAATAATATATTTAAAAAATATTAAATTATCATGTTCTCACAA
Organism: Halyomorpha halys; assembly: GCF_000696795.3. Taxonomy (NCBI): domain Eukaryota; kingdom Metazoa; phylum Arthropoda; class Insecta; order Hemiptera; family Pentatomidae; genus Halyomorpha; species Halyomorpha halys. The sequence continues at coordinate 491,659 of NW_027105572.1, forward strand.
AACATGTATACTATAGTATAGAAAACGTAATTAGTAAAAATGTAATATGCAAAAATATAATTTAATATAAAATGTAAAATGTTTTAACATGCTAAATGTCATAAATATAGGATTGTGAGTAGACTATTTTAAAGTGACTAATCTTAAATGCAGAGAAGCTCCTAACGGATTTTCTGAGTAACTTGTTTTGTAGCGTTGTTATCTTTACGAGATAGTAAAATCTACAACTGGTTCATCACATCATCTTTTGTCGACCTTACTTGTTCCCTGTTTCCTCTCCTAATGCTATTGTGCAAATGTTGGGAGGTTGTTGTAATTTTATTATGTTCATGATTTGATTCGTTGTTTTGCTTTACCTTATGAACTTTGTATATGTTTTGATTAGGTTTGATGTGAAATAGGTTATTGTATGATTTTCTATGTAATTGTTTTATAATTTCTTTACTTTGTTAAATTTTTTATATTTAAATATCGATATTTAAGTCCCGATATAATATCCATATCGTATCCCTACTGTATAGACGTAGGGAAGAAACTAGAGTAGTAGTACGTGATAGTTTTTATAAATTGTGATCTTAAAGACCACCAATTCCTTATTAACATTAATAAGCTCTGTAAATCAAAAATGTTTCAATCCTAAAAAAATTAAAACCAAACCAGATTCACTTATGAACTAAATCACCCTTAATCACAAAAGTTTTACTTACTAAAGCGAGCTTTTAATGTTCAATAGTGCTACTGGTGCAGTACTCAACTAAATCCAAGTGATTAATCATTAAAAAAAAAAAAGTTAGATTTAAGAATACAAGTATCGAAAAATATTTTTCGAAGCTTAAAGTTTTTGAAGAAATATAAGTATCGATTGAGCTGGGCGCCGTATTCCCACCTGACCTTTAAACCCGACTTCGTCGCCCTCTATTGCCAGTGTGTATTCACTACCTAATGTAACTTCATATTCTGCTCTCCTATCTTCCTAAGAGTTCCTCCAACTGTAGAGTGGGGGTGCAAAGCATATATCTTGCCGTCAATATCAATGCTTTAAACCTTAGTTACTTCAGTATTTTTTTTTATTTATTGTACAAAAGAATCGTATAAATTATACAAAAATAATAACTAAATATAAACATTTTTTTACTGAAGCCTAGGACTAAAGAGTTTTATAATGAAAAATAATTTATACATAATCATTACAAGTTCTTGAGTCTGGTTATTATTGTTTAAATAAAATAAATTCTATTTGATTTTAGTCTTAAAACAATCCATATTTCTTTATAATGCTATGTATTGTGGTCTTTTGACAATCCTGGATATTATTAAGGTGTTTCGTCATCTGCCCCTATACCTGGTCAGGGTATCCTTCTGCGAAGCTATTAGGGCGTCCCTGGATATGAAAACATCGGTGCTAAGTTTGTCACATTACCAGAGTCCCCAGAGAAAATTAGATTGGCTAACCTTTTAGTGTTCTAACAAAAATGACAAGTTTGACGAGGGATCGGAATCCAATTAACCAGGTGCAGGCCCTTCTTGGACATGTCAAACTTTTTCACCCATGAGGAGGGGGACGCCTTCCTCGGGAGCCTTCGATCACCGATAGCCAATGAGGTAGGATATTACAAAATAAGGTAACGCCCCAAAAGGGAAGTGGGAGAAAAGGACAGGAAATCTAGATCAGAAACAGAAACAGTCAAGAGGAAGACTTAGACGGGTGAGGACCACAGTCAGGAGGCAGGCTTAGAAGATGCACTTCGACCAGACGAAGTCGTGAGAAGGGCCACGAGACCTGGACATCCCTTATGAACGACACCTACGGCACTACATCCCACGGCATCAGCAGCTATAAGTATAAATTAACCAATAAGTAATAATGTAATAATCTATATTTTATGGCAACCTTTATCTGAATCATTTGAACCATATAAATCATAGCAACAAATTGTAAATAAATACTTAGTTTCTTTATGTAGTATATATACTATTATATAACCCAATATACCACCCTTTATTATACTATATAATTAATGATAACAATATTTTGTAAATATAAAGGTAATTAATTGGTAAACTGGTAAACACACAAATAGCCTTTGGAAAAGAATCCAATCATAATACTAGTTTTTTAGGACTCAACATATAATTAATTAATTAACTTATTTTTGGATAATTGCCTTCAGCGATTATTCTGGCATCCCACAGCATCTAATCTCCATAGCATACACAGCAATAAGTCCAAGTTTCGGCCGATTCCACCATCCTCAAGGACAATCTTAATTACAAATTTAAAACCATATGCATTTTAAAAAACTTCATTGGATATTCTGCCCAGGTCAATGATTTCATACAAAAATAATACTACTTTGTCAATTCTTCACATCAAATTAAAAGTTTAAATAACAGTTAATTTACACTATTATACTTTATCACAACAATATATGTTATTTGAAACTATTTATGCAACATTAATTTGAAACTATTGACCTGGGAAAAATATCGCGCATAAAGTTTCTTAAAATTGATGTGGTTCTAAATATTTTGTTAAGATTGTCCTTGATAAAATTGGATAAAATATATTTTATTTAAACAATGAAAATTGATTTTAATTTTTTTTTTCGAAATCAAATATTTTACATGTTCCAATATCTTATATTTTACATATAATATTGTAATATATTAAAATATGGAAGAGACTTTAAAATATTGTAATTTAAATACAAATAGCCTGCATAAGGGTTTTTAAAATTGATGTGGTTCTAAATTTGTCGTTAAGATTGTCCTTGAGGATGGCCAAATTGGCCGAAGCGTCTGACTTATAAGGAAATATAAATTGTTTTGAGACTAAAATTGGATAAAATATATTTTATTTAAACAATGAAAATTAATTTCCATTTTTTTCCAGAATTAAATATTTTACATGGTATTATATTAAAATATGGAAGATACTTTAAAATATTATAATTTAAATATAAGTAATGAGTTTTAATCCTACAATTTATTTTCCAAAGGTTTTTTTTTTTTTTTTTTGTTAAAACTTTATTCTTTTTTTATTCAGAAATGTATGCCCTTTATTTTACTTCTTTATTCATTATGTCATCAGAACTACATTTCGGGCTCTTCTACCTATTATAAAGCCAAAAAATAAAAATATTTACAATCGACAGTTCTACAATTCATATATAGTTACCATCAACAAGTTATACATTATAGTTTTTTTATTTATTTATTTATTTTTATTTTTTTACATTTACATTTTAAAAATATAATATTTAATTATATATTCATCCACTTTACTAATTCTGTTTCAATTGTAAAAATATTTTTAGATAAAAAATTTTGGAAAACAGCATTAATAAAAAATATTTAAAAAATAGGACTTAAAAGTTAAAGTTCTACTGGATAAGTTTCATTATAGTGATTAGGTATACTGAATTAAAAGTCTTCTTTCTAATTTAAATATTTATATTATTGTATTTGTTATTAAATGTCATTAAATAAAATATAAAAATTTAAATAATGAAGAGGTTTTTTCATTCACTATACCTAATTAAATTTTAAAAATAGGACTTATATTCAGTTTAGAAGATACATAAAAAAAAAATAATTGTTTCAATTAAAATGACGAATGTTCAAAAATCAATAGACAGATTGGGAAAAAATAAGAATAATAATAATTGGGGCTTAATCTAAAATGTTTTAGATTTGTAAATGGCTATACATTATTGAAGTGGACGTATAAATTGCTAAATACTAAATTATTTATATGTAAATTTCTAAAAAAAAAAATATTCAACTACAATGTAAAATTTGTTGGTTGTAAATATTTTTATTTCAGAACTTGATAATGGACACAGAAACGTTGAAGCTTTCTGTACATTAACATCTACTCACGCATGGGATGGAATCTACTTGCAATGCTCTAAAATGCAGAGGAAGGCATACAACTTCACTAATAGTCCTCACAATATGCTTTAGTAGAATTGAAATTTCTCTCTTAGGAAGGTTGAAATTATTTAGCGGGGTTTGTTTTTTATTTAATATAAAAGACTTTTTTAAAGATAATATCTTATTGTCCGTTTCTATTTTTCTTCGTATCTGTAGTATATTTTTTATTAAAATTATATTGAATTTTGTTTAAATAAAAACAAAAACCCACTTTGTTGAATCGCAATTAGTTTTCATATATTGTTTCTATTGGAGTGTAGCTATAGGAAAACGAAGAATCACTAGTAACCTTTTCATGTTATCCTCATTAAGTTAGACCACAACTATGTCAAGTAGCTCTTCATTAGAACCTTCGCTTGCACCTCAACTTTGAGGTTATAATACTAATTGCACTCTCTACACCCCTTCTAACAATTTTAACCAAACTACACATATACAGATTAATTAATATGAAGGTATGAATATGTCCCAGTTTTCTAATGACCAAGAGAACATTCTACGGAAAAAAAATATTCTGGAAAGCCTAGAAGCTATTGAAGAAGGTAATATTGAATATGCCACCAAAATATTAAAGCAGCAGGAAACGGTTTTGCTTCAAAATTACTGAAATTTGTAGGACAAGAGCTGATTAAATTTCTTCAGCAACTCCTAAAAATATTGTACGCTGAGAAAATTTGAAAAGGTAGCTCCACCAACTATGAAAAATACAGTCGTATCAGCTTACTTTCGGTGGCTTACAGACCGTTTTTGTTTATACGGGTGTAGTGACACCGCTGCCTGCTGATCTGTAACTTCTACAGCCGCCAAAACCGATATGACGCAACCACCAGGGCCCTGTTTCATAGCAAAGAACAAACTAATGCTATTACTCTTGTAAATTGGTGATATTTGGGAGCAGTGGCATGCGCAAACCCCAGCGCCCTATTCCACTGCTCCAATGCCCAGAAATGGCAAGGGAGGGGGATTTAAAAAAAACTATTAGTCTTGTCCATTTAACTTAATATAATTACACTGACTTGTACAATATTAACATGTACTTTAGTACTTTTTAACTCCTGAATATCACTAATAGTCCTCCCTATTATGGAAAAAAATAAGTATTACTGTAATTAACACGTTGTTTCTATACTTAAATTTTGAAATAATACTATTAGCTTTCATTATGAAACAGGGCTCAGCTAACACGGAAAGTAATACTGGCACTAGATAAATATCGTATCTTATTATTTGTAGAAGTCTTTGTATATATTTTAATTTCACAAATGTAACAACTATATAAAACTAACTCAAACTTATGCAAGGTTAGCAATGCTATATCCTATCCTAAACAGAAATTCCAAACTAAAACCAGAAACAACTGTTCTTATATTTAAAACAATCCTCAGGCCACTGCTGATGTACGGCTGTGAAGTCTGGGGAGCGGCATCCTTCACGAAAAGGAAAAAACTACAATCTTTACAAAATAAAGTCCTAAGAATCCCAGATAATGCTCCTTGGTTCATAAGAAATAGCCAATTGCATCGCGAATTACATATGGAGTCAATAGAGGATTATATCAAAAAACGGTTCATGAAGTTCCACTCCCAGTTGCCGACAGTTGAAGGAGCAGTGTCCTACAACCTGGGAAAGCCAACCTCAACCCGAAGACTGAAGCCCAGACTGCTGCAGGACATTCTTTTATAAATTTTTAATAAATATAAAATTAATTCATAGTAACACTATTTACTTATTATTATTATTCATTTTATTTATTCATTTTTTTTTCTCTTCTCTTCTCTTTTGCCTTTTTCAAATTAACTTGTTTCTTTTTACTATTAAAAGGCAATTGTTTGTTTTATTTAAGTGTAGCAATATCATTATTTTTTTTTATTAATTTTACTTTCCTCTTTTATTAAGAAGGATTATTCTTATCTATTTTTTTTCTTTTAATAAGAACATCTGTCAATAGTTAGGGATGTCATTTGTATGACTATACCCCCTCATAATCAACTGTTAAAAATATATATAATATAATTTAAATCAACCATGTAAGGCCCACCAGGCCGATCTGGTATAAAAAAAAACTAAAAAAAAAAACTAAATAAGATATTGTATACAGATATTTTATTTAATAAAGATAATAATAAAATCTGCTGATCCACTGAAAGCTAACGCCTTACACGTAGTATCTCGAAATGGCATTAAATCGCCTAGAGACTTAAGTAGGAAAAAATTGGAAAGCCTAAGTGTGAATTCCCGCTTCACGGCAGTCTCCTTCTTAGGAGGTCGAGGGGAATAGTATACATAGTGGTATATATCAGTAGATTCTAGTACTATATATTTGGGAATGTATATTCCTTTTTTATTCTCTGCCTACTCTGGATCTCTCCTTCCTATTCCTTTTCTCCTGTCGTAAGGCCCGGCGGCTGGCTATAGGGCCAAGTTACCGTCCCTACCATCCTGGGCTGGCACCCGTGAGACATCCTGCCTATTTCTTCCTAACCAGCTACCATACCCATCTGTACATGCATTGTTGAGACCTTCTGCTATAGAATATCTAATATTATCAATTGGAGTCAACTTTAACACAACCACTTCGACACAGGAGGAGGCACCAGTGGGGTGTGCTGGGCTCGCGTGCCTCTGGAGCCAATAATAAACAATTTTTTAGTTATTTATAACATCGTATTATACATAGTTTGGGGGGAGTATTAAATCGTATTGTATATTAATTTTATGGGAACATATAATTTTAAAATATATAGGAAGATGGTCAGGGTTGCGGTCACAAGTGAAACGAAAATAGCTAACAACTATTTTATTTTCCAACGTTTCGCCCCACTTTGTAGGGCTTCATCAGGGCTAAAAAGATACAAAATGAAACTATGTTAAGATAAAATGATAGAATTAATTGTGACCGCAACCCTGACCATCTTCCTATATATCAATTTTTACGGTCAACTATTTATACATATATACAATATAATTTTAAAAGTATGATTGTAGTGAGTATTGTTAATTTTCTGATTTTCTCCAGTGCATATAACTCTAACATTTTTCGTCTGACGATTCTCTGGCTGCACCTTGTTTAACTGCATCCATCTGGTTGCTTCCTCCAGTTGGCAGCCTAGGTTCCGGTGTTAGAGTACTCCCTAACGAAATGTTCGAAATATCGGACTCACCACCTCTTTCCACCCTTAGATGAACAAGTCAATCTTCTTCGATCAAACGGGAAAAGTCCGACTCGGCGAGAGTGAAGTTTATGTTGGAATGGGTTAATTTTTTTTCCTTAGATATTTTAATAGAAAATAAACTTTTTAGACTAATTCTACACCTGTTTCTTTTTTTTAACCAACGCATCGGGGATCAAAATTACGTCAATACATAAATCGCCCAAACCCAGCAATATTTCACTTTTTTTACCATATACATAAAAATGGTCCGACAAACTGCAAAAATCATTTTGGAATTCCATGATTTTCAGTAAAAACCAGTCATCATGATTTAAATTTGAGGAGACTCGAATCCTAGTCATGATGGATGGCGTCCTAATAAATAATCTCAATTAAGATAGAGGATTCTAACGGGAAATTTAATTTTTGAAACGATTTTTTCATTGCCTTCAAGGCGCGTTGATTAAAAAAAAAAAAAGGTGCGGAATGAGTTCTCTTAAAATTCCATTTTTCATCAATATACGTAAACAAAATTACCACATGAAAAATGTTAGGGTTATATGCACTAAAGAACATCAGAAAATTAACAATATGCTCAAAATATAAACTAAATGTAACTATTGACACAAAGAAGTACTAAGTGTTGTAGTGATCGAAGGGCCGGGGTAGAGGACATATAGAGGGACATCTAGAGAAGGTAAAGTAGTATAAGTTAGAAAAAATTCAAAAGAAATTAAATGTGGTGTTTCAACTAGAGAACATTTTCAATAGGATCACCATAGATATGCACATAACACAGTATTACGCCTCAAGTGGCTCTATCGATCTTTCCGATGCCAGTATTTCCTAGCTTCCTTTCTATACCAAGTAGTTAGTACTCAACGCCCCTCCTATATCCTAGAAAACCTGCAATCCGAATTCTCAGTCCGATCCCGTACTACCAGGTCCCGTTTATCTGATATCTACCCTCCAACTCATTGAACTGGTGCGTTTGATAAATCATTTTCTACCCGAGCTGCATGACACTAGAACTCCATTCCCTCTAATATACGTCATGTACCAACCCTTTCCTCCTTTAAAACCCTTCTCTTTAACTACCTATTACCTCACGAATCCAATCCATTATTATAATAGTACATATATTTTGTAATAACATTTTTGTTTTGTTTTTATTTAGTCAGTAAGTTTTTTAATTAATTTATTATTTTATTCTCTGTATATAAATTATAATTAAGTGTGGCCGCCCGGTTTTTTGGCCAATAAATGTTATTAGAAAATTATTTTTCATTTCAAATTCTGATTTATTCTAATTTTATACACCTTCGTATATAGTTCCTCTAATCTACAGTGAAAAAATTAATGTAATAGAGGAAGATTGTTGTTTGTTTCAAAATATTCTACAATCTGTAAAACACAACCAAATCCAGCTTCAATTCTCATCCAATACCGTTGCATCACAAGATGTACAAGGCTTTTGTGGATCCAAAGCAAATTTGTGTGGACCGACTTTAAGAGAGATTGTGTATTTTCCGGAAAGACTCAATAGGGAAATAATTCTCAGTTAGATTATGGAGTACCTGGTCTTTGGGTGCTTTAGACATTGCTGTGATACCCATGTGGCATTGCTGTGATGCCCATGTGGCATTGCTGTGATGCCCATGTGGCATTGCTGTGATGCCCATATGGGCATGCTGCCTTTGGGGTATGCTGTGATGAAATCAAAAGAGATCTTTACACTTGACGAATTCCCTGTTACCTTCCAAGTTCTCGCTAATTCTAATTTTAGTACAATATTTAAGACCGGATCACTAAATAATACAAAGTCAATTCCTGGGCCAAAATTGTAACCACCGCCCCCGTCGTGGACCTAGCCCAACCCCTTATAATGCCACATGGCAAAGGAACGGCACCATTATATATACATATATATATATATATACACATGTATATATCAATATTGTTATCAATATTGATATATACATGTGTATATATATATATACACATGTATATATCAATATTGTTATCTATATATTTTAAACTGTACTAAGCTCTCCAGAAGTTTCATAAGCTGCGAAACCCAATCATATTGCAAACTAGACCGATTTTACTACCAGAACATCCTTTATATACGGTAGCTATCAGAATGGAAATAAAGGACACCGAACTTAGTTACCATACAAATACCCTTTATTCTATAACTGCCAATGGTGATATGATCGGAATAATAAAGTACTTCCATCCAAAAATCCTACTTACTGCCCGACCTTGGTATTGCAGTGGCTACATCGGAATGCCAAGTGAGAACATGCCTATGCCATTAGACCTCTTGCTCAAAAATACCAACCAATATGAGCTCAAACCGTAAGAGCTCGATGTCCTGGTGTGCTTCTATTTGCTTAACATCGTGTATCAATCGACAATATTTTGTACTAAGAATAGTATTATTTTGTATGTATTATTAATTTTACAAAATTCAACTTTTATCAAAAAATTTCAGAATAATACTAGTTTTTGGTTATAACAAAGTACCCTTACAATTCAAAAACTAAACATATTCGATTTATTTTTCATCAATCGATTCCTGAACGAATATAAAAAAAAAAATTATATACCCTTTTGATTAAGAAAAAAAATTTTGATGTATATTGAAGGTTTTGAGTTTTTCTGTACCAAAGGACCATTTTTTTTTAATAATTAATAGAAGAAAAAATTTGGTGGTGAACTTATTACTTATGGTTAGGGTAACCCCTAAACCCAACCCTAAAAGTAATAAAAAAAACTATGTGTTGATGAGAATGTACAAATGTTTAAATTACAGAATAATTTTTATTTCATTCGATTTTTTTAATATAGTCACTGTGCCATTTTATATTGCTTTGTATGCGGTTTTATGATGATTATTATGATTTTTTTAAATGTTTCTATTGAAGAGAATTAATACAATCTGCCAAAATTTGGAACAATTATTGCTCTAAGTATTCCTTCGTACCATATATTCAGAAAAATGAAGTACGAAAAAAATATATAAATTTTAATAATTTTGCTCGTAAAATTAAGTGGAAAAAATACAAATAACTTTGTAAATAACAATATAAGTCATATAATAAAATAAAACTGGTTAAATAATAATAAAATAATCTAATTACAAGATTAAAAAAATTAAATTTAAGTAAAAAAAAAATAAACTCATACACATTCGTACCTATCGTTGTATAATAAAATAAATACTTTTACAAAAATAAAACTGAAAAGTTAGGTAATAATATAGAAATACTCTAGTAATTATGAAGTAACCCTCGATGATGGGTTTTGAATTATCAGCATCACTATTTTGAAGAAATAATATATTTATTATGAGCCTCAACGAGAAGACACAAAATATCATTCCCATAAAAAAATGTGGTCCCAATATCCAATCTTTTATTGCTTAGACTAAAGGCGGCTGGTATATGATTGCGCCCTTAATATTTGATCTCTATGCTTTTAGTTTCTTCTAGAAATATAATATATTTGTATTGAAACCCCATACCAGTATTCAAATAGAATGTCATAAACTTTTATTAGCTTTGGAGGCCATAAATCAAACACAAATGGAGCATTTTACTATATAAATATTAAATTACTAATATTACTTTAAAAATATCAATATTAATATTAATGTAAATCTTCGTCTTGCCCTACAGTATCTTTTAATGATACCCCACTCATTGCTGTTGAACAGATCCGTTACTTAGGACTAAATCTGGACAAACGACTGACATGGAATCCTCATACAAGACTGAAAAGACAAGAAACTGCTCGTCGATTCCGCCTATTACAACACTTACTAGACAAACGGTCCAAACTTCCAATCCATTACAAAAGACTAATCTACATGACTATTATAAGGCCTATTTGAACATACGGAGTTGAGCTATGGGGCTCCACTAAACCATCTAATTCCTCTCGAATCCAATCCTTACAGTCCAAAATCCTTCGTAAAATCCTTAATGCTCCTTACTTTGCCACAAATCAAATCATACATGAAGACCTCAATGTTCCCTATGTTGCCGATTTGGCCAGAACCAGATACCGTTCCTTCCATAACAAACTTCTCAACCACCCAAACCAACTCGTTTCTAATCTGGCTTCTCCTTCACTACCTAATAGTCCTCCTAGACGTCTGAAAAGAAGATGGCCTCGAGATCTTCTCCTTTAGAAATGTTTTTGGAGTTCTATCAATGGCTAGATTCTCCACATGTTTTTATCATGTCATAATATCACTTACAGCAAATTTACTTGATGTGTATATATGTATACAGTTGTAAATATCAATAAATAAATTATTAAAAAAAAAAATTTACTATTAAATTATGCTAAATATTACTGTTTCTTGGCCTTGATACTGAGTCATCACGTTTCCACCAAATAAAAGGTCTTAATACCCACTTTATATTAGTTTAGTGTGCAGAAATGTTTTACTGTTCCAATATTTATCTAGTCTGATATTGAATATTTATTATGACCTTGTACGAGGTTGAATATATATGAATATGCACTTAACGAATATAAGTGAACATACGTGTTTGAAGAAGATCAATCAAAACTATCCATTATAGTTAATTATTCATAATTATATAAAGAATAAAATAGCTGAACTGCTGGAAAAGAAAAATTATTAATGTTTCCGAGAAGTGCAATGCGTAGATACATATGGCTCTCCAAGTGAACATCAATTCTGTCGGAATTGAACTTCCGTATCGATATTATAAACAATGGCAAATATCGAAATAAATATTAAATTATTGATACAAAATATCAACATTCCATTTTATAATTTTCTAGACTTTTCAAACAAAATATCGATATTTCGATAAAATAATAACGGGATATTGTTCCTAATATTCCATTTCGATATTCCATTTTATAATTTTCTAGTCTTTTTTAAACAGAATATCGATATTTTGATGAAATAATATAGGAATATTGTTGCTCATCTTCGATATCAATATTAACAACAATGTTAAATATCGAAATGGATATTGAAACAAAATATTGATATTTTATTTTATACTTTTCCTGTTATTTTAAACATAATCTCGATATTTCAGTAAAATAATTTCGGAATATTGTTACTAATCTTCGATATCGATACTTATAACAATGTCAAATTACGAAATGACTGTGAAATTATCGATATAAAATATCGAAATACAATTTCTAATTGTAACTGCGACGTATGCAGACGACACTGCTATCATTTCAAGAAACACACACCCTTTACAGGACACACTAACACTACAACATAGTCTAAACAATATACAGACATGGTGCACACGATGTAAAATTAAGATTAATCACAAGTCACAACGTGTCACATTTACTCTACGACACAGAGCATGCCCTTCAGTTTACATTCACAATCACCCTATACCACAAACAATTACAGTAACTGATCTAGGACTTACCTATGACAGAAGGTTCACATGGGGCCCACACGTCAAAACAAAACGTAAAGCGCTAAATTTCCGACTGAGACAATTATATTCTTTACTACACAGACGTTCTAAATTATCGCTCAGACAGAAACTTAACAAATACACTTACTTACTAAAACCCATATGGACTTACGCCTACCAAATTTATGGATCCGCTATAAAGACACAGATTAAGAAAATGCAAACTTTTCAATCACAATTTTTAAGACTGGCAACAAACTCACCACTCTACGTTTCAAACGGGACCATTCACACCGACTTACGCATTCCGACTGTAACGGACAACATTCATACGACTTACGAACGGTTTCACAACACGCTACATGAACATTTCAATAAATTTATACGACAGATGGCAACACATGACATTCCTACGTAACTCAGCGTTGGCTCAAGAGGAGTTGGATGCGGGACCTTCTAATCAAATAAAATAATTTACTTAACGTCAGGAGGATGCACCACTGGGTGCTATCTCCCTCATGGTATGCCTGGATAGAACATCTCATATTCTGGTTGTAAAGTACATTTACAGTTTATTATTAAATAAAAAAAATTAAAGATAAAATTTTTTTTTTTTAATTTTTCATAATATTTTCTAGTCTTTTTTAAAAAGTATCCATATTTCGATAAAATAATATCGAAATATTGTTCTTATCTTTGATATCGATATTAACAACAATGTTAAATATCGAAATGAATATGAAATTAACAAGTTCGAAGTTCTCCTAGCAATTCTATGGTTAAAATTTACGACAAATATTACCTACAATTTATGATACTACAACTTACGAAATAAGAAACTCAACTTTATTATTAAAGCTTTCTGAATTAGGGACGGAATTCCTGAACATGCGGGGATGTGTAATATACTCCTAAATGAACATTTGCCAGTGTTAAGAGTTGTAAAACAGTATTTGCCGAGTATAATTGAAACGTACGAGTAGTTTGGAAGTTGTCCTTTAATGGAAGTAGTTTAATTAGAGGAAGAGGGTTGGGTTTAGAATTCCAGTTCAAATGTGCCAGCTATGCGGGTCTCTTCGATAAATACCGGGCCCTTTTTGTTGCTGACACTTCACACGCTCTATATATTTCTATGCCCTGGGACTTCTTTGAATACATTTTTTAGTCGGCTTTTACTTTTGGAGAATCCTCTCAAATGTTAGGGGAATCGCCCCCTCTAACAGAAAGGGGAAAAAACGGGTAGGAATAAAAAGTATAGGAATAAAAGAAGCCGGAGAAAGGGGGAACGTGATTAAACTATACCTGGGGGACCGGGAAAAGAGGTGCAAAGCTTTATTCATCGCTAACCGTTGGAAAAACAAGTTACGTCTCAAGATTGTTTATTACGTCGGTGCCGTTTAAAGTCAACTTATTTAATTAAATTATTTACGCTTTATAGCTACGTACAAATACGGTAAATTCTTAATCTAAATGAAGAAATAACAGGAGCCTAGAATATAAAAACTTGTCATGATGTTTTTCTTATCTTTTCTACTCATACTTTTCTATGCAAAGGGTCTTCTAATCCAGTGGAATAACTTAGGTTCCTTCCGCCTGGAGCAGATGCCAAATTCACCGCCTCCCCTCCTCACAAAATAAAAAAGTTTTCGAAATATAAAATAAATGTAATTGCGATAACACGTTTTATCAAATTTTTTGATGGGCTTAAGGCTTGTGCCAACCCGCTCTTTAGAGATATCGCCCCTCCACCAAGACCTGGGAGGTGGCAAAGCACTGTCCCCTTAGTAGACGTCCTCGCCGAGGGAAGGACTTCGGGCTCTGCAGCTTGAGTAAGCTAACTAGTATGTTACCAATGTGAAACCGCCTTCAGCGGACCCTGTAACTCAACTTATACTGCCATACGGCAAACAAAGTCAGTATGTAATTTGTATATATACACTGTATTATCATATATTTGTAATTGTAACTATATATCAATAAAGAGGATTTGAAAAAAAAAAAAAAAAATATCACGTTTTAAAAGTTTTTTTTTAAATATAAAATTCAAAAATAAATTGTTGTCATTTACATCCCCAGTAATGCTAAATAGTGATTTAAGATAGCTAGAAGATTGTTCATGTATAAGTGAAGAAAGTATAAATAAATAAAAAAAAAAACTGTAGTGTGTATTTATTTAAAAAGTGATTACAAAATACATATATATAAAAATTTAAAAAAAAAAATGAATCCATAAACAAAATTTATATTCTACATATTTCTACTATTAATTAAATTAGTTTCACAAAATCAAATGATTTATACAATAGATGTTGTTTATTTTTAATTCCAACGAAATATATTACGAATACTTCTATAGGAAATATATTACCGGATATCCAAACCGGATATAAAAATGTCCACTTTTAATTTTCCCGGTGATTAAAATCACTTAATTTTTTTTCCCAGCAAAGCGGACCCTCCCCTGCTCACATAGTTTAAATGCGCACACAGTACATACCAGCAACACCCCTTAAAGTACCTATGGGTAGGAAAAGAAAGAAAACTTCAACTAGCATCTTTTGTTATTTATTTTCACAAATTTATTATTTATTTTTTTCAATTTGGAGGGAACGAAAAAACATATATTAATTCTAACGTTATTAAGTTATTATATTTATGAAATATAAATCAAAATGTATAATTTCAAATAATGAAGAAGATGGTCAGGGTTGCGGTCAAAAGAGAAATAACTATTTATTTTCCGACGTTTCGCCCCACTTTGTAAAGTTCAAATTTGCTAAAACTTGAACAGCCCTGATGGAGCTCTACAAAATGGGGCGAAACTTCGGAAAATAAATAGTTGTTAACTATTTTTGTTTCTCTCATGACCACAACACTGACCATCTTCTTTACTATTATAATTAAATCGAAATGCTCGAGAAAATTATATGTATAATTTTAAAGAAAAATTATGAATGTTAATTATATAATTTTATCAGTGATATGAGTTTTTAAAAATTAATCTTGTTTATATTATTCATTAATATACTGAACACGGTAAAGCTCCTAGAACAAATAACGAAGTGTAAGAATTAGAACCACATTTGACCCACAGTATTTAAAATAAAACTATAAAATAATAAATTTTATTTTATTTACAACATTTTTATGTATTTTGTTGCGTCGTTTCGGCCCTTTGCATTGCCTATTTTCAATTTTTTTTTTCTTCAGGCTAGTCATATTGGGGTCATTTATGTGTAGAATACCTCTCCTGGAAGTATTTGTTAAAAGTCTGTTTTTCCATATATTTTTTTTGTAATCTCTTATGTTTATATTGTATTATTATCTTATAATTCATTTATGTACATATATTGTTTTTTTGTTTACAGCGGAAAGCGATGAATGGTTCGATGGAGATAACAGTCTGAATTCGACAGAGGTTTCGACGACAACCGAGGACACCTGCAGAGTCATGGGTAATTGGTTAAATAATAATAATAATATATTAATTCAACAATATATTAACTACATTTGTCTTGTTTATTTGGTAAATTTAGAGATAGGTACTTTCAAAAGTTAACAAATGACTTTCCAAAACCAATTTATTTTATTTATTAGAGAAAGAGAGAGAGAAAGGAATACTTTATTCATTCATGCTGCCCAAATACATCTGGTTGCTACATTACACAGCATACTTAACAATCCTTGATCGGACATATATAAATTACATATTTTTACATGGTATAATAAAATAGAAAGAAAACTTTTTTTTTCCCCACAGTTTTCTTTTACAATTACAAATTTCAGTATACACACCAAATACAAAGATTTCAATTTATTCCTTTTTTTTTCTTTCCTCCTCTTGTCAATTCCATTTCACAATTTTTATTTCATTTGATCGACAAATTCACTCTCCCGAATTCCCCCTCTCAGATCCTCCCCAGTGACCCGTTAAACAAATTGACTATCAGACGGCAGTGCAAGATCAAAACAGAGAAATACTAGTCTAAGCAGTAGATCAGTTTACTATCTTGAAATTACTTTACTATTATAATAAGTCAGTCTACTATTATAATACTATCTTAAAAAAATAAATTAAGCGAAAAAAAGGGTTTTAATGTCAAATGTTCCTTAAATATAAGCGCTCGCTTGTTTTAGACCAAAATATAATGGTGGTATACCAAAGTATATTATGGTTGTAAAACGAGTGGATCTGATTGTTGCAAGAAACAGAGGAGTAAGTAGGGTTCCAGCGAGCTAGTATTAGGGAGAGTCCTGCTTATATGAATACTTAAAGGACAGCCAAACAGACCAGGCCCACCATATCCTATTTACACAGTTATCTCGCCCTTCTCCTAATCCATTATACTCTCATTCTTAGTTCGAAGAGTTCTGGCTTTTCTTTTGCTAGAAATGGAGATAGCATAAAAATGGAGACAGGAAAAATTATACCTAATCAATTGGGGTAGAAATTCTCTCCGAGTCGGACATTAGGCGGAAGAAACATTATTTAACAAAAAATAAAATTAAAATAAGAATTAAACAATTTAAGCCCCTCAAAGACTAAAAACAATCCAAATATATCGATATAACAAATCATAACAACCGATAAACAAATAAACCCGAACTAAACCATAACCTCCTAACTTTAATAAAATATCAGCAAGAATCATAGACACCAGAAATAAGTGCCTCAACATGAGCCTTTGGTAATCAAAAATGAAAAAAAAGAATAGGAATTTAAAATATATATATACTATAATCATTGACAAGCAAAAATAAATATTTAAAACATTAATAGAAATTAATCAAAAATACAAAGTATAGAAGCAAATAATGTTTAAAAAGTAAATAATAACCAGCAGAAATACCCTGAGGCTGATATTCCCCTCCCAAAAATCAAAAACGCGGGGATTAATAATATTTCAAATAAAAAATAAATAAATTTAATGAAAAAATCATTATTAATAATAATAAAATCATTAATATTAAATTCAATCAACTTATCGTTAGAATTAAAAAAAATTATATCTCGTTAATATTATTTTTAAAACAAAAATCAAACCAATCAATTTATAAGAAAAAATATCTTACCAAAACAAATTTCTTTAAACAAATGAAAGTTTCTATAATTTTTACTTTCACTTATCTATGTATAGTATATGTAGTAAGGGAAAGTATTGTGATCATATAAAAATTCTAATTCCAGTTTTCGACAGAAATACCAGTTTTAAGTCTCGCAGATTAGCATGTATATGTTTGAAAATTTTAGTTCAAAAAAAAAAACTACGCACCTGAAATTACATTTATATGCCTGAAATGGGATACCAACTTTTTTGATAAAAGGAATAGATCGGAATTACCAATTTATAGAATCGTTTTATCATTTTTCTTTTCGATTTTCTGAAAATGGCTCTGAAGGTTGAAGTACCTTTAATTTAATTTTTCATTTTTTTAAATACTTGGCCATTTTGCATTTTAACTAGTTATAAAAAATTAATAAATATAAACTATGAAAGGACTTGTTAATTAACTAAAGGAAATAAGAGGAAAACTATTTTTTCCAGGTTGAAAACCCATTTCCGCAAATACAGATACAGATACAAATACATCCGTAGATGAATTTTATGATTACGAAAAAATATTTGTACAGAAAGTCGTAAAAGATAATGGAGAATGACGAACAAACATTAAACGATTTTTTATTACCTTTTTTGTGAAATGTGGATTTTTTAAAAAATTCTATGTGTAAAGTAGCTTTTATTTTATTTGTTTTAAAATAATTACCATTTCACATTTTACTAGTAATAAAAAATCAATAAATATAAACTATGAAAGGGTTTGTTAATTAACTAAAGGAGATAAGAGCAAAACTATTTTTTTCTGGTTGAAAATATATTTCCGGAAATAAGACCAG
Organism: Halyomorpha halys; assembly: GCF_000696795.3. Lineage (NCBI taxonomy): Eukaryota > Metazoa > Arthropoda > Insecta > Hemiptera > Pentatomidae > Halyomorpha > Halyomorpha halys. The sequence goes on from NW_027105572.1 coordinate 510,081, forward strand.
TAAATAGATGTATTTTATGATTAAAAAAACGTTTGCACAGAAAGTTAGAAAATCATGGTTAATGACGAAAAATGCGTAAACGGTTTAAATACAGATTTTTTAAAAACTCTCTCTCTCTAAAGTACATTTAATTTTATTTTTATTAGAATAATTTCACATTTTAACTAGTGATAAAAAATGAATACGTATAAACTATGAAAGGATTTGTTAATTAACTGAAGGAGATAAGCGGAAAACTATTTTTTCAGGTTGGAAACCCATTTTCGGAACTGTGGCCTGGAAAATAGACGTATTTTATGATTAAAATAAAATATCATTTTGCTCAAAAAGTCTTAGTATATAATGCCGAATGACGAAAATAAAACCTATGTCCTAATATGAGTTTACTATGCGAGCGCATGCGCAATCGGTTTACTATAAAAAATTATTTCGTTACTATTTCATAGTTTGTTTTTCAGTTGACATGTTTGCTCCATAAATTCATTCTTAGTATTTTCTATATTAGTTCTATAACAACTTAATATTCAATAATGCAGAATGTAGGTTAAAGTACCCATAATTGTACATTGACATACAGAGTTTAATAAAAATCATTCGAACAATTTTCATTAAAATCGGTAAAGTATTTAAAATCTATACTATTAAGTGAAATTTCTGGTCAGTCGATTTTATCGTAAAAGTTGCTATCACCTCGTGGTATATAATCGCCTTAAATATTTAATTTCAGTTTGATACGTATCTTCGTTTTTGAGCGAGGCTGAACTAGCACACACTTAGCATTTTTCAAGACTTCGTTATTTGTGGGGACCTCAGAACGTGTATTTCAGTCGAAAATTGTAATTATAAATTTTTCACGATCGAAATACTTTAATTTAAAGTATATTTTATATACAGGTATGTGAACATAATACGAAACAATTACTATTTTTTTTATAAGTGAAAGTAAAATCTCAAAATTATTACTACAAAAGAAAAACAGCAATAATTGGAGAAAAATGGATAATTAATTGATATTAATAAAACAGTAAATAAATCAATCACATATCAATATAAAAATAATTAAAACGAATAATAACAAACAAGAAATAGAAAATACGTAAGGTTAAATGTACAAAGATTAGAAACGTAATGTGAGACAATATTAAAAATATGAAAGTAATAGCAATTTGTAATAATCTATACAAGACATGACTATTGGAGTGAGGGGTTTTTCGCGATTGAAAAACTATTTTCTTCCACAGAGTAGAATGTTCGCTGGTTCGGCTAATAAAAAAAATGGAGGACCTGAAAATAATCTCTTAAAAAAAATTTAATAATAAAGAAAATGAAACAATAAAAAAAATAACCTTCCAGTTGATAAATAATTTAATAATATTAAAACATAAACAAGTGAAATAATGAAATGAAATTATCTTGTCATTACAAAAATAAGAATAAATGAATTAAGAAATAAAAAATATTTAGATATTTTTAAATTATACAAACTAAAACAATTTGCTTTACAAAAACAAAAATAATTAAATTTTTCACTAATTTAATAGTTAGAGATTGAAAGAAAATTAGGGGTTGAATCAACATGAAAAAAATGTCTCCCACAGATGGCCGGGGGGGTCGATATGCGCATATCGATGTTACCTCTACAGTCTAATCTCATCCGAGGTGGACGTCTAGATGCCGATGACGAGCTGGTATAAACAAGACGATGCGTGAGGGTCGCTTGAAAGACGGTGCCCGAAATGAAGATTGAACAGTCCTGGGGGAGAACGAGACAGATGTTGTATACATACCACACCACAGCGATGTATTTATATATTCACAACCACAACCAACCACCTTATGTCTCTTATTTTACGTAACAAATTGTTTTTACGTTTATTCAAATTTAAAATACAGGTAACCTGTGGTTAAAAAAGTAAAAATAAACTTATAATTAACAAAAAAATAAAAAAAACAATTTTAAGTAAAATGAAATTAAATTAAAAAATGATGTGAATATAGTTGACCGTATAGGTTATATTCCTCTTATATAAGAGGAAAATATGGTCGGTGTTCAATTCTTCATTCCCTGTTCTCCATATTTCTTCTTCTTTTTTATAACATTGTTTTTCATACTTCCCCTTAAAATATCCGTTTTTTAAGATATTCGTTTTTACATACCTTTATATATTGATACATTTTATTACTTTTTGGGCTCTCATTATTTTACATTTTACCCCTTTTTTTATGTCAGTTACTTTTTTTTTGTTTTTTACTCTGACATTAATTATTTTATCTCTACGATCTTTTTACCTTAGATTTCTGTTTATCTAACGCCTTTTGCCGACCTGCACTCTAGCGGCATTTCCTGCAATTTAAAACAGCGTAGCCTTGATTCTCTTCCTATAACCTTACCTTGGTATATCTTACTTTCTTCATTCCCTATTCTCCTTATATTTCTTCTTATCCCTTGTTCTTTCCTTCTACAATATTGTTTTTTCATACGCTCCTTTATAAATTTAACTGATTCTTTATACTCATCTATATAACTAAAAGATTTTTAATATTACACATCAATATAACATTCTTATCCACTGTATCATTTATTTATTACTCACATTTATATGTATATAAATAATAATGTTATCAATCTACTACTTTATCCATAGTTATTAATCAAATACTTTATATTTTCATTCCATTATTATGTATATTTCCAAATTTTTAGTTACTGTTGCTACTCATTATTTATTTTATTTTATTTTTTCTCTTTCTGAATGATGGTTGTTGTCTCTTTGTTTTAACGTCGGCACAAATAAATAATTCGTTTGTAGATTTGTGTTTTTTCTGCTGACCGCATCCCCCGACCTTCTTCTCCTCTTAAATAAATATAAAAAACTGAACTTTTGCGCTTTATAAATTACTTTGTTTAAAAATTTAGCTAAACAATTCCATTCTAATCATCAATATGCGATCTTACAGAAAGTGGTGAAAAAAATTGTTCAGTTTTAATAATTTATTGATTGTTGATTTTATAAGATTCGCTCGTTTAAACAAAACACATTTTTACTAGAATATTATAGGTTCACAAAATTAATATATTGTCTATAAGTATACTGTAAGGAAAGAGAAATCTTTCTCTTAGAGTAGTTTCGATTTTTTTAATTGATATGATACGTAAATTGATAATCCCATATTTCGTTTCTTGAAGATATTCACAGGTATTTAATGAATTCAATTAAAAAGAGGATAAAAAATTATAAAACCTACGAAAAAAAAAAACTTTTTGAAAACTTGAATAAAAAGCTAGTACTAATTACTCCGAGAGCAGTTTGCAGTAGAAAAAACTTCACTACCGCAAACCCTGGAATTCAAGCTGCACTAAAAAGAGTCCCTCGGTTTAAACCTGAGTCGAAATTAAAAAGACAGGAATCGCTGAGCCGGGTGCAGAGAGGAGTGCATTCAGAGATATCCTTAACAAAGTGCAGCCGTCGAGCAATGGCAACGGCCTCATTTAGGAGAGCTCTGGCTCTAAGAGATGACAAGTTCTTCCTCGGGACGGGAAGTGCACTTCAGAGGATTGACAGATCTTCCCTCTGAGTTGTACTTGGAGAGGAACCTTCGTCACGGGGGTTCTCCGGAGCCTAAGAAAACTAATAACGAGGTTTTTAAAAGAATTACTGTGTAAGAACTTCTGCTTGTCCTCTTTGAGTCAGGTAAGATCATTTCACTCAATAGTATCTCAGGCCAACGATTTGTCGATGAATGACTTTATGATATAGCAGACATCTTCACTTTGAGAACTTGAGACGTGAGATTCCTCGGAACCATTTGAAAGGAATAAGAAATAAATAAAATAAGCTACTGAAAATAAAAATAAACAGCATTTATTTGGCACTACAAAAATATAATTAAATTACTTTAGAACATAAAATTATCGATAAATTTGTAATGAAACAACAGTTTATATTTAACTGATGAAAAATTAATGAGAAAGAATTTGATAAAAAAAAAAAGAAATAATGTTTTTTTAAGCTGTTAAAAACAAAAACAGATCTTTTTATTTATCTTAATTTATTTATTGATACTTACAACTGTATTAAAAATATATACTACAAGTCAATTTGATATTAGTTATACAACGATATGATACAGACGTGTGGAGAACCTACCCATTAATAGAACTCCAATGACATTTCTAAAGGAGGAGATTCCCGAGATGTTTTCTTTTCAGAAGCCTACGAGGATTATCATGTAATGAAGGAGAAGGTTAAAAACAAGTGAGTTTAGGTGGGTGGAAAGTTTATCATGGAGAGATCGGTATCTGGTTCTGGCCAAATCGGCGACATACGGACTATTGAGGTCCTGATGAATGATTTGTGACAAAGTAAGGAAAATTATGTAACTTGGACTGTAAATGAGAGGAGTTCGATGGGTTTAGTGGAGCCATATAGCTCAACTTCGTAAGACCAGATAGCCCTTATTAAAGTCATGTAGATGAATCTTTTGTAATTAGTTAGAAGTTTAGACCGTTTGTCTAGAAAGTTTTTAGACTTAGATAGATAAATCTAGAAAAGATTTAGTCATTGGTAAAGAATCTATTCGATAGGAATAGATGGGGTGTTGTTAATAATAAAAAATAATAAAATAAAAAAATAAAAAAAGATGGGGTGTTGTTAAAGGATACTGTGGGGTAGGAAGTATTAACATTTTGGTGCCTGCTGTTTACACTGTCTAATAACAGAATATTACTAACATTGCTGTTTCTAACAAAAATGTTAATAACAACATTTGATTCTTTTGATATCAATTCGTTGAAAATGTCAATAACAAATCAGCATATAGTCTTCTCTAAAATTCTAAACAAAATACTATACCTGAATTGTTAAGAGTGCTATGTAGTTTTGTTCCTATTAAAGATTTTCTAATAATTTTTTTTAATTTATTTTTTTTGTAAAACCATACTTAAGAAAGAATTTTCAGAGTTCATATCTATTGGAACTCCTTTGATATCTCTTTTAATTACGCTGATTAAAATATAGACATCACTGTTAATAATAAAATATAATTAAAGTTTTGTTAATAAAATTGTTAGAGAAAACATTTCAGACTAAACGCATCTTTATTAAACACAGAGTTAATATCCTACCAGATGTACCTTAAATGTACATCGTATTATAAATGAATCTTCTTCTTGCATGTTTCGTATACAACATAATCGAAAAAGGCCTTTTTAACCCTATAGTGTTTTTGAATCATATACTTTATGATTTTTGAAACCATTTACAAAGTTTCATCAACACTGCTTATAAATTTTATTTAAAAAGACAATTAAATTGATTGAAAGAGAAGCTTTTAGTTGAAATTGTGTGTCAATAAAAGTTAAAAAAATTGCAGGTACTACAGTAAAGGTACTGTAAAAAAAATCGATATTGTGTATTAACGGTAGCAAATATACACACAACAACACTAGCAATATACAATAACCATTACCTACAAGTTTATGGCCTGCAAGTTAAACCGAATAGTTCTGTACTTTAGTAGAATAAATAGAACTTGGGAATTGAAACCGACAATATTTTTTATAAATCACTTTTTGGAAATAACTTTATATAAAATAACTACTTCGTCGCAGAACGATAAACCACAAGTATGATAGCCCTTTTAGGTTTCTTTTTATCGTTAAACTTTAACGATAGTTAATTAAATTTTTTTATTACGGTATATTGTTATTTTTTTATTCAGTTTACTGACTTCTTTTCATTCTATAAGTAATATAACATCTAAAAAAGTGTAAAATCGCAAATAATTATTATAATCCTTTTTATTTTCAATGGAGAAAAAAAATTATAAATATAATTTTTTCAAGTTAAATAAAAATATATTTAAATTACTGGTTTACATTATACTCATATCTTGAATTACATGAGATTTTCCATTATATATATATTTCTTTTTACATTATTTGCATTTTTATTTCATCTCTTGCAGTAAATCAAAAGCTCAAAAAACATAAATTGCCATCCAAAGTGGCTGTAAAAACATAGCTATCTCAAGACTCTTAAGGTTATACTAAGGCAAATCTCTTTTTTTAGAAACACGCAAAATAGGTATAGTTTTTTTGTGTGTGTGAATATATCTCTATATTAATAATGTAATTTATTTGAGCAAAATAATTTAATATATGCAACATAACAATACTTGTGACGATTTTCACTTCTCGAGAAAGAATATAAGATATCTCGTCCGCTTTATGTTTTATTCAGACGTGCCTCCACAATTTGCGCGTGAAGTTCTTCTAATCACTTTTTCTGGGGCTGAGTTGAACAGTATTGTTGAAAGTCCATCTCCTTCCCTCAGATCTGTTCTTACTTCAATGGCTTCAGATACGTCTTGTATCAAAACTCTGAATTTCGTACACGCTTTTATAGTACAAGAGCCCAAGAGGAGAAAAAAGGCAGTTATCTCAAACCCAATTTTTGATTACTTTAATGAAAACTATCAAAAAGTAGGAACAATACAAGAAAACCTAAGAGAACGTCATTTAAAGAAGAGCAAATTTGCTAAAATATGAGCCCTAATAGAGTTATTTACGTTAAGTAGTTTTCGAGATATAGCTTTTTAAAAAGCAACATTTCATAAAAATGTTGTATGGGACGTACTGAAAGATCAGTAATCAGTGAATTTATTTTGAAAAATCTATATCTCTACATCCATATGACGTACATATGTCTATTAGCACTCAAATTAAAGCTAGTTTAATGAACTATAAAGTATTTTATGATGTTTATCTTCGTAGGACTAATAGTTTACATGAACTTTGCTAAAATAAATTGATTTATAGTTGTTCGGACAAATTTTAATTTGCCAAATTCATATTCATATGTGAATATCATAAAAACCACTACCTCTACGAAGATAAGTGTCATAAACTACTTTATAGTAAGTTAAATTTCCTTTAATTTGAGTGATGGCAGACATATATGCGTCTTATGGATCTAGAGATATATTTTTTCTAAAATCCAACATTTTATACGAACAACTATAAATTAACATTTTTTGAGTCTATTTTGTCAGATATCATAAAAACTACTACTCCTACAAAGATAAACATAATTAACTATTTTGTAGTAAATTTAACTAGCTTTAATTTGAGCGCTGGCAAACGTCCCATGGTTCCTGAAATGAAGTTTTTCATAAAACAATCTTATTGTCCGATCAACTATAAATCAATTTATTTTAGTAAATATCATGAAAACTACTATTCCTACGAAGGTAAAGGTCCTAATCTTATTTATAGCCCATTAAATTAGCTTTAATTTGAGTGCTGATAGGCAATTGTACGTCTCATAGTTCCTGAGATATAGATTTCT
>NW_027105572.1:517924-522201 GCF_000696795.3 Halyomorpha halys
GTCTCATAGTAATTTAAGATTGTCCCTGAAGATGGCCGAATTGGCCGAAACGTTGGACGTGTGAATGAAATAAATGTTTTGAGACTATAATTTTGGATAGTGTTTTTGAATTATTTAGTAAACAATTGCCAGTCTCAAGAAAGAAATTTAAAGATTATAAGTAAATAGCTCTTTTAGGGCTAATATTTCACCAAATTTACTCTTCTTTAAATAATGCTCTCTTAGATTTTCTAGTGTTGTTGGTAGTTTTTAAGATATAAAGCTCCGAATGAAAAATTAATGTTTTTTTAAGGTTTTGAAACAGCCGCCATTTTTTATTCTCCCTACCTATACTTGGCAGACTCATCAGTTTTTACTAGTAGTTATACATAGTTTTTATTAAAGTAATCAAAAATTGGGGTGCGATAACTGCCTTTTTTTTCTTCCCGGCTCTTGTACTGTTATCAGTCTTACGAACTTGCCGGGAATTCCAAGCTCAATCATGAGCTGCCTATTGTAGTGGCATTTATTATTGTGTAGGGGCGTCCTGTAGTCTCACCCATCTTTACCTCCTTGTCTTCATAACATGAGATATTGACTGACCTGTCACTGCAAGCAGTTCACTGTTAGTTCTTCTCCTCCATGCGTTAAGGCTGTGACCTGTAATTGTACGGAACACTTTCCGATCAGATCTCTCGATTCTGCTTTCTAGGGTACCTGTTAGAGCCTAGGCATCGCAGCCGTATACCAGAGCTGGCTTTATCATGGTGTTCTACTCCCATCCATAGATTCAGAATTATAGAGATTTTTCAATATTCAGTATTCTTGACAAATAGAATAAGGCCCTGTTCGCACAATGCTATACGCTGGTCTACTTCAGTCCGTTGATCATTTATAGAGGCTATAGTGGTGCCGATGTATTTTAAACTGTCTACTTTCGGGAACCATTTCTCTCCGAACTGCTTCTGTTATTCGAGTCTTTACTCATTGGTTACTTTCTAGGACTGCAATATCGTCTACGTACGCTAGGATTTTATATTTCATTCTGATGTGTTCCCCACCATTTTTGCGTATTTTTTTTCGTACCCTCCATTGAAAATAAGGAATACTTATGTACAATGATGTCAGTTGAAGTGTGCTGCCTTCTTCTACCCGGGGGTATTTTAAGGGCTTTGTCGAGTGTACACTAGGTGTGCAGAATCGATGGCGCCGTATGCGCATATAAACTATGATGAGCGGGGAGGGTCCGCTTTGCTGGTTGTGATAGCATTAGGTTTAGACTGCAGAGCCCAAACCTCGTCCCATGGTAAGAACATTTACCAAGGGGACATCTCCTTGCCATCTCCCAGGTGGTGGTGGAGAGACGATTTCCCGGAACAGCGGGTTGGTACAGGCCTTCAGCCCATCAAAAAATTTGATGTGTCTCCAGCCAATGTACTCCGGCACAGAGGGCAGCTGGAGCTCATCGTGGATGACAGTGTTTCAGGCCCTCTGTAACGATGTTCCTCTTACTATTTTCCGAAGGACAGAGTTCTGGAAGCTCTGCAGTCTGTTGTCTTCTATACATGTGCTTGAGCAGGGGCGCACAGTAGAGCAGCGTTGGTCTAATGACAGCTTTGTATATCTGGAGCTTGAGCCTGAGCGAGAGCTGCAGAGATTTTAGCAGATGATACAGTCGATAGCTCTTCTGACGGGCGAGCTTCACTCTCTCACGAACATGGCTAGAAAATTTTCGCGTAATGTTCTTAAAACACTTTTGTTGGGCTAAGTTGAACAATTCTAGCGAGATTCCGTACGTTTTATAAAAACTTGGTAGTTTTTCAAAAACACATTATTTTTTATCCAAGCAAGATGAATTAAACTGCCATTCCAAAAGAGAATTAAACTCTGAATTGTTATTTTCTCTTAGACGCAGGTGTACTACATTCCTGAAATGTAAATCGTTTATAAGAGAGAGAGAGAGAACTAAGAGCTAGGGAGGCATTGCCTAGATTCAGGCTCCGATTTAAGTTGCAAATTAGGCTGTCTCTTGTACGGGCCGTGTTCGCCTTTAGTCGGGATTCCGGCCGTCAACTGTCGGCCCATTCCCGGCAGAAATTGAAAATCCAGCTTCTCCCCGCAGCTCTCAAGTCCCATTGTGGACAGTTCAGAATTAATTCAACGACCGTCTTTATACCTTTCTCTCAAAATTGCTTATTTCAATACTTCTTTCTTAAATCGCCAGTTTTAACACTAAGCATCCCGACAAAGCGATTAATAATTTCTTCCAGTAGTGATCAAATAACCAATATCTAATAAATATTCATTGCTACTAGAATATAAATAATAAAGTACGAGTATGGACTATTTAATTTCACATTTAGCTTAGTCTATAAAATAAGTAATGATTTGTACATATTAATTAGTCTTTAATCGTAAATTTTCTATTGATATAACTTAACATTGAAACGATACAGAAAGTATACAATTACTGAAATACTCAATTATTTATTTGATATAAAGTTTTCTACAGTCATAACTTAGACATCGACATGGGACTGGTGGTACACAGTATCAGCAATAAGTAATTAGATCTATGCAATACCTGTAGTACCACGACTGAGGCACACTGACGGGTTTTATAATATTCTACACCACTCAGTACTTCAGTAGTTCTAGTGAAGTGTTTTAAATTATTATATAAAATGAAAACTATTTCTTTTAATATAAATATCAAAGTAATGACCAAAGGAATTCATATAAGTTGTAAATTTATTTATTATTTTATGTAAGTAGTAATTTATTTGAGCAAACCTAAAATGGGCCCCGTGTGATAAAATATCTCAAGATAATTAAATAGTAAACAACTTTACAGTACAGGTTATGTAAAATATAAAACTAAAGCTGCTTAACGTGTTTCGATGAGGAGAAATTTTCGTCATAGTATAACTTAAATATTTCCAGATGACTTTTTATATTCACTTTGAGTATATATAATGTTTTTTGGGAGAGGAGGGGGACTTTTAATTTATAGCAAATAATTTTATAATAATCTATAAAAAAAAAAAAAATATGCATACTTCATAATCTAATGTAATCAAAGGTATTATGTAAATCGGTGTTAAATACATATTTGTTTATTCGACTTGCATCCTTTCAGAAAAGAATAATTTTTTCTCCATTTAAAATAAAAAGGGTAATAAATAATAATACAAAAGTTCTGGATTAAAACATGTTAATTATTCTGGATTAAAACATATTAATTACTAACATAACACGTAAATCTATATTTACAAAAGGCCATCATAACCTAGTGTGATAGTAGTAGCAGTATCTCACAAGGAATCTGATATTTTACGTATTATAAACAGTTACAAGAGGGCGACCGCAAAGTAGTGTAATATGTACTTCATTTATTTGAAGAAAGAAGATATGACACTATGACATACTACGTACAATTTGTCTCCTAGAGTGTCCTTTGAAAAATCTATTGATCTGAACTCATGATCAATAGATACTTACCAGTGACGTAACATTTCCTACAAACACAGTTCAGATTGGTTAAAAGTAAAGAAGGGGTATGTCGAAAAAGGGGAATGTCGATGCAGGGAGACTTTGAGTAATTTGGCATAGATAGAACCAAGACAGTGACAGCTACCTATACTGTATATTCTGAAGCACGTGATGCAAACAGTATATAGTTTTATTTGCGGGCAATTAACACCTTTGACAAGTTCTTTAAAAGAGGAAAATTGCTTGTGCTGCCCTAAAAAGGGTTGTTGTAAAAAATAGATATCATGAGAACTTGAGTCATAATTATCTTCCAATCGAAACCATTGTATATACTTTAATAGGTATCTTTGCAGCTTTAAACTACAAAGTAGTGCCAAAAAATAATATTTCTTTTTAGGTGTAACTCCAGGAATACCAGCGAACATTTTGTAAATACAATTACTTGCTATACTGTAATAATGTATAAGTTTATGTATAATTATTTTTATTATTATATATTTATTTCTTTATGGGGCAACCCCTGTACAAACACGCTATTTGCATTTTTCACAGTAAAAAAAAAGTCTTTAGATATTTTTTTTTTTTATAATTTATTTATTGATATTTACAACTGTATACATATATACACCTCAAGTAAATTTGCTGTAAGTGATATTGTGACATGATAAAAACATGTGGAGAATCTACCCATTGATAGAACTCCAAAAACATTTCTAAAGGAGAAGATCTCGAGGCCATCTTCTTTGAGGATGTCTAGGAGGATTATTAGGTAGTGAAGGAGCAGCCAGGTTAGAAACGAGTTGGTT
>NW_027105572.1:522291-527175 GCF_000696795.3 Halyomorpha halys
GGACATTGAGGTCCTGATGGATGATTTGATTTGTGACAAAGTAAGGAGCATTAAGGATTTTACGAAGGATTTTGGACTGTAAGGATTGGATTCGAGAGGAATTAGATGGTTTAGTGGAGCCCCATAGCTCAACTCCGTATGCCACTAGATATTTAAAAAGATAAAAGAATCAAGCACAAAAAATTTCATACAGCCCTAAGTATAAGATTTTGGGTTATATAAATCAATAACAGTTTCATATCCAATTGCGAGGGTACAAACAGGAATTCATACAGATAATTTGGGATAAAATTGTTTAGTTTTGGAATGTATCTGGTTCAGTTATCTTTATATTCAGGATAACTTGATAAAAAGATAATAGTTGAATTTATATATTTATGTGAGTATCTATTTTAATAAATGCTTCTGATTTATAAATGGATAGCAAATAATACTAATAAAATATGAACATGTTAAAATCACTAAAACCATCGAATAACAGTCTGAAACTCAAATAAATAATATTTAAATGATAAATAGAGGAGATAGAGGACACAATTGCTTTAGTTAAGAAGGGCTTACCTTGTCACTTGGTGTAGATGGATGCGACTTGCGCTAGCTCTCTCTGTCAGAAGCAAAGCCTCCGTCACAAACTGTCCATAGTTCTTCGGTGTTCCAACAAAGAACCAACAGACTATTGCCTAATAATTAAAGAATAACTCTAAAATGCATGCATAGTGATAAGTATTTATTTTGTCATTACAGTATTACTAAGTATATTTAAATTTTTAAACTTTAATTTAAAAATCTCTACAGAACCTGTTTACTACACTGAATGGAAAGGTAGAAACAATTCAAAGTTCCAGACCGTGTTTTACAAAAGTTATAATTTAAATTAAACCCCCATTCTTGAAGAGCACGCTAAGCGAGGAAACTTCTGTCCTTTTAGGCTATCAAAGGACAAGTCTCTTGAATAGTTTATGCAGGTTGGCCACATCTACTCGAGAAAGGGTTCTTGAAGCGGGGTAAACATTTTGAATACTTCAAGTAGCATTCAAACTAAGACTGGCTAAATGTTCTCTTCAAAATACTCTCGGTTTGAAATTATAATTTGCAAAGAATAACAGAAAGTTTGAATTAATTAACTCACTAAAACTAATTTATTAATCTTTAAAAAGTTTGGTATAAATACAGAGGAGGGAATGGCGGTGGTACCGTGGTAAGGCACGATGCTGCTCCAAGGACCCGGGTTTGAATCCAGCTGAGCAGAAAATTGTTTTCTGTTACACTGTAGCCGTGAATCAACCCTGTGGATTCTGGAGCCCTCCTGGGGTCCATCCAGCCTCATAAATTGAGTAAAAATCTGGAGGTCAAGCGTGATTCTGACCAAATCACCTCCTTGCACAACCATTGGTCTAGTAACAGTACTTCCTTACAAAGTACTACACCCTTAACCCTTTATGGGTTGTAGACTGGTACAGATTGTGATTTTAATAAATTTAAAATTAAAATTCTTAATTATAATTGTTATACTTAGAGATCGGATTTAAAAAAACAACTCAAAATCGTGCAGTAAAAGCGCGATTTTTAACATTTTAAATTTAATTGGCTGTCTAAACTTCCAATAAATTATAAAAGGCTGATCTACATGACTATTATAAGGCCTATCTAGACATACGGAGTTGAGCTTTGGGGCTCCATTAAACCTTCGATTTCGTCTCGTATCCAATCCTTACAATCCAAAATTCCTTTGTTTCAAATAAAATCATTCATTACGACTATAATGTTTTTTATGTAACCGATTTAGCACGAACCATATACCATTCCTTCCCTCAAATACCAAAACTCTCTAACCACCCAAACCCACTAGTTTCTAACCTTAGTTCCTCTTCCATTCTTGACAATCCAACGAGGTGTCTGAAAAGAATATGGCCACGAGACCTGCTAATGTTAAAACATCATTCCAATGATACCAGTGGGTAGTTTCTCTACACGCCTGTATCATTCCATTATAAACTTAATTCAAATTTACTGGATATATCGTTATGTACAATTGTAAATAATGATATAATAATAAAAAAAATAAATTATATCAAATCGGTTTTTTTCATAAACCAAAATATATAAATAATCAAAACTGTTAATAAAATAAATAGTTAAAAATATAATATGACACACTTTATAATGTAAAATACAACAGTAATAAAAATCTAGTGAGGTCCACATCACACAACTTTTACTTACCCCTCCTGACACCGAAATCAATGAGACACCTGGGCTTTAATTTGGGAAACTATTCCATCGATGTTTGGATTAATTTCACAGATACAAAGCCGTAAAGAATTTTCCAAATTATCGTCAGTAAACCTTGTACGATGGTTTGATTTGTTAACTTTCATCACTGGAAATAATTGTTCACATTTATACTGCCGAACTTCAAGGTATTTTTTGTAGGAATCGTACAATTCCACGTCAAATTTAGATTTTAGGAGATTTCCCCGACCCTTGGAAAATGTCTATAATAAAAATGTTTCCCAAACCCTCCAAGCCACTTGAATATCCATCTTCCTAACGTCCTATTTCACTCCTGCCCAGTATGAGCAAAATCCTAGAAAAACTCATATTAAAACGCCTCTTTCCAATCTTGACTCATATCATGTTATTCCTGACCACCAGTTTGGATATAGAACATCCCATTCTACCATACAACAGAGTTATCGAGTGGTTGATGTCATATCTTCCACATTGGAGCGCGGAATGTACTGCACTGCTACTTGTCTTCCTCGATGTTGAACAAGCATTTGATCGAGTCTGGCATCCAGGTCTGCTCTATAAACTTCGTTAATTCCTACCCCCTACGCATTACACCTTTACTCTCCGTCGTAAACCTCTACCCTCCTGTCCTACAGTATCCTTTCTAAATACTCCAGTTTGAAGTATCACCAATGGGTGACTCCTTCCCAAGATTTTCAAGTGTATATGAAACATACAACATATTTACTTATTGTATTTATTATTTGTACAGTTGTAAATCACATTAAATAAATTTTAAAAAATATATTTTAGGAGTGAGTTTTCTTGAATCTCGATCAACTCCATTAGCAAGTGTATTGGAGCATTTCGTACATTACTTTTTGTTTGTTAGTTATAAGTCTATGAAATATTTATTTATTTTTTTGGAGGATTTTTATCAAGATTCTGTCGATATTATTTTTTTTTTAATATCATTTTTAAAAATATTTCTGTCAGATAAATTGTCAGGATAACCGGAGATTGTCTAATAAACAGTCTGTAAATTAATATTGATATAGAAGAACTCAAATCACCCGGAACAAAAGGAGATAATATTCTGAAAGAATTGGCTTGAATGGTATAAAATATTCAGTACGGGAGGTAGAGGAAATAAAACTAAAGCGGACTATCCGATAAGAAGAAAGGGGGTCCTAATAGATAGAATAAAGGGTCCCCTAAGGGGATGTTGATATGAGGCTCCTTAAGTCACAATTTGGGGGCCGAAATAAAGTAGGGGGGTTAGGCTTTGCATTATGCATGCCTCTTATCTCAACGGTGGCGACAGGCAGCTAATAATAATTCCCACGCACAACCTTCTATCAATATTCATACTCCAATTTAATTCCTCATCCCGGCCCTAAGCCCTCCATCCTATTAAAAACCTGATCCTTTCACAATTCCAATTTCATGTCGTGATACATTGCCGATTTCAATTCAGGCAGGTCTTAACTGTCTGAGACGTTCTCTATTTTCGAAAAAAGATACGAACGATAACTGAATAGAATTTAAATCATTAACCTCCTGTTGAGAAACCCAGACCACAAGTGATTCTGTAATCATATCCTTTTTATCTAATCATTTTACTTTCCTAACCGCTTTGGGTACATAATGGAATACTAAATTTGCTTGCTGCATCTTGCTCTTATCAAAACTTTTAAGTATATTTATTTAAAATTTTTATTAGTTATATTTTAATTTTATTCTGATTCTATGTTTATTAAAGGGGAAGGAGAGGAAAGATGTATTGATTTAAGAGAAAACATATGAAAAAAAAAAGTACAGAAAGAAAAAAATAAAAGAACAAAAATGTTAAAACAAAAGAAAGATTATAATTTTACTCTACATTTTGTCTATATTTTATAAGAATTTAAAAAAAATTTCGAACTAGATATTGTTAAACTGGAATGTAAAAATTCATTTTTTATTGTATACATGTTGCTCTGTGGCAAACTGTGAATATATCGATTGGACCGGTTTGTAACAGTCAGAGTAGTTGGTAGGTTTCTATCAAGTACTTGTGTGTTGTGTTGTTTGTTCTCACTACAATAAGAACGTTTTATGTTATTTAACCGTAACTAATAAAACAGTTAAAACATTTTATTTGTGTCTACCAACCCCCGCGTTCAACAGATATAAGTATGCTGTGTA
Source organism: Halyomorpha halys (assembly GCF_000696795.3). Taxonomy (NCBI): domain Eukaryota; kingdom Metazoa; phylum Arthropoda; class Insecta; order Hemiptera; family Pentatomidae; genus Halyomorpha; species Halyomorpha halys. The sequence goes on from NW_027105572.1 coordinate 526,711, forward strand.
TTTAGCAACCCAAACAGTTCGGCATCACAACTCTCTTGAATAAAATCTTTCTCTCTTTTGTTTTGTTCTACTTCATAAACAATTGAGTCTACTTTTGAGTGAGCAACAGAAATGTATATTTTTCGTGTCATTCAAAAACTTGGACGTAAGTACATAGTTCACTATGCCGTATTCAGGCCCGCAACGGCTGTGTTGTGGGCCATCTAGTCCAAGAAAATAAAAAGTACCCCAATTTTTTAATACTTTAATGAAAACTATACATCGTTAAGAGTCGGAATTGATGGCTCTATCAATCAAAGTAAAGGTGAATAAACAATGGTGGATGTTTCAGAAGTTTCATAAACTTCATTTTTAACTTATTTCAACAGATCCGTTACTTAGGACTAAATCTGGACAAACGACTGACATAGAATCCTCATACAAGACTGAAAAGGCAGGAAACTGCTTGTCGATTCCGACTATTAC
>NW_027105572.1:532720-538710 GCF_000696795.3 Halyomorpha halys
CTTCCGAAAATTCTACTATTTCTGCATCGTTGCATTTTTGTATTTATTATTGTCGTTATCATAGTTACTTGTTTGAATTTTAATAGAGATAAGAAAGCTCATTCAAACCAAATAATAAGGTGAAACAAAGCAAAATCAAATAAAGTAAAATAACATCTTAAATAAATTTATTCATATACATTTGTATAACATGTGCATTCAGCCTGGATAACAAGAAAGCCTATGAAAGATCCCAGTGATCATTGAATTGAAAGCCAGTAGAGACTGACCAAAGGCACTAAACCATAGACGCTCTGGATTCGAGTGGCACATCTGTGCATTGCCAGAACTACAATATAATTGTTTACAATAGGTCTCTAGGCCACTGCCATTTTAATCTTTGAGAAGGATTGTAGGGATGGGTAAAACTGGATAGGGATTGAGTTAAGAGGTTGGGATGATAAATGAGTTCATCGTGAAATGTGAAGAATTTGGATGGAATAAGGTCTGTGGTAAATGGGATAATAAGGTCATGATGTAGGGTATTGTTGGTTAATTATTATGGAGCATAAAATATTGTTCGAGGTACTTGTATGCATCAGATATTAGAAATTATAGCTGTTCTCCAAAGTTATATTTCTTAAGTCAAGGCAGGTTTTAGTATTGTCCTGTAAATTAGTGGTTTATCTTCAGCTGAAATCTGGAATTTCCTATTAAATAGCCTATGTAATTTTTGAAATTATCAGTTAAGTTTTTGTCTTTTAACCCTAGTATGTGGATTCCATGGTAGTCTTTTTTCTAGGAGAAAGCAAAGATACCATTCTATGTCTAAGAAAGGAAATAATATAAGTTCTGTAAAAAAAATATTTGCAATGACAATAAAAATGTAAGATCAACTACTTATATGTCTACAATGTTAAATACATGTAAAAAGAAATTAATATTTTCTTCTAATAATTATAATAATAATAATCACAATAATAAATTGATTTCTATTTTTAATTTAATATACTCCTTGACAAGTTAGAAAAGTTAAATTGTTTAAGAGTGTAGATGACTAATTCTATCTTACCAATGAGTGCATTAATTATTTTTTATGCCAGCGTTCATCATAGTAGCGCCACCAGCCAAATTACCCTATGTATTTTGTAGATTGTTGTCAAATGCATATTTTTTCAATGGGCTTATAAGCCATTTAGCTCTCCTTTCAAATGAATAGTTTACCACTTTGAACCAAGTTGTAAACCTTATGTTCTTTTTTTTTCATTATGCATACCATATCATATAAAAAAAAAATTATAATAATGAAAAATATTGATAATAAAACATTTTAAAGTTTACATTAGTACTCGTTTAGACATACTGTGATTTATAAGATAATATCATTTCTACCTATATTATATTAGTAACCTATGTATCAAGCATTGTCCAGTCATGGTTTACCCTTAAAATAAATATAAATAAAAATTATGATTATACTTTTTAAAAATCAACTTCTTCTTACAATTCAAATACACTGTATAGAGTAACTAATATCTATGTAATACTCTTAAAACATGTGTTTAATTTGTTATTATATTTATTTTTTATTTATTACTACAATGTAGTTTGTCAACTGGCCTAAGGTAAATTTAAGCTTCATTAAGTTTACACTTAATGACTAAATCCTGCTATATATGTAGTTAGCTTTATACTTTCCTCAACTTTATGGACCATAATTATGAGAGATAGTTGACCGTGGATGATAAATGAGGAGAAGATGGTTGGGGGTGCGGTCAATGAAAAACACAAATAAGTATGATTAACTTATTTTAATGTGCCAACGTTTCGGCTAGAGTTTCTAGCCTTCTTCAGGGCTGTTCGCTGGAAGATCAAGCGCCATCATCATGATTAGGCGCTCGATCTTCCAGCGAACAGCCCTGAAGAAGGCTAGAAACTCTAGCCGAAACGTTGGCACATTAAAATAAGTTAATCATACTTATTTGTGTTTTTCATTGACCGCACCCCCAACCATCTTCTCCTCATTTATGGACCATAGATAATTATTAAGTATTTATTACCTTTCCAAAAGAATAGAAGAATGGGTATATGTAATTTAATTATTAGCTTGAAATATGTTTTTGTATGGCAAACATGTTTTAAAAATAAGACAGAAGTATTCTTATAAAAAATATGTAAACAGAAATTTATTTATATTTTGTAAATTAATTTTTTTCAGGGATTTATGCATTAAGGAGTTTCTGAATGGAACTAATTGAAAAACATTACAGTTTTTTCATGAATGTAATAAGTGCAATGTTATAGTTATATTAAAATAGATTATGCCTAATGTAAAATTAATAGCTATATGATATATGTGTAGATGTGATTAGTGAAATCTGTATTGGGACCTATGTATACAATCAAATATTTGTAAGTTAAGATAATGTATAAATAGGTCATGTAATTGAAAAGGAAAATTATTTTTAATTTTATTGATTTTTGGTTGATAAAACTGATCTGAATTTGCTAATGATGCAATTTACTGATGTAACTTTTGTGATAGGTAGAATATCAAGTAGCACTTGTGTATTTTCCAATCTTTATCAGCACAGAAGTAAAAGAAATGAAAGGCATGGAATCCCAATGGACCAGTAGAGGTTATATGTAAAAAAAAAAAATAAATAAATTAAATAGCAATTCATTACTTCATTTAAAAAGTGAATTCAATATAAACTTCTTAACAATTTATGAATGTTCAAAATTCTAGAGACCAGAGTCTTCCAAATATTCCATTTAAGGTAATATTTAAAAATAGAAAAACATTGTATCAAAGTCAGCCCCTTTCATTTCAGTGTCGAGTATCTTTATATGTATTACATTAACATAATATGTTTGCCTGCATATGTTCAACTTATTTTATTAACGTTTCTTTTATGAGACCAAAGTTGTCTTCAAATTATATTGACAATATCATATTCGTGTTTGTGAAAATAAAACTTTTAAAACATAAGTTCTACAGTTATTCTTAATTTTTCCTTCCTTTCATACCATTTTCATAATCTCTCCAAAAAAAATATTTTCTCACATTATTTTTTTATGATAAATGAGATCCATTCACAGTTACCAAAAGGAATGAAAGAAAGCAAACATTTCACATCAAGAGATTCACCAGAGACAGTAAATCACTCTAAGACAATTCAACACATAGCTGCTAAGTTGGAAACAGCCAAACTTAGGAATATTGTATCCTTAAAAGAACCTAGTCTGAAATATACCTGACAGTTCAATAGTTTGAAGAAAAAACATTTTAGTTGAGCATATTCTTGACTGCATCACCTCGCTCAACACCATTAGTGAGGAAATCATACTTTTTCCTCTAGTAATGAAATTAAGATCTGATTTACAAAGTTATGTTTTGTTTTTTTCTAATCCCTGCTCGATTGGTAATTATTTTTTAATGGCCACAGTTGTGCACATGATCTAACTTCAACAATAGGAACTCATTCAGCACACCAACACTTACTGGAAGACATTCAAAGCTCAACTTTTCTTCTTCTTTTCCTATTGACCATACATTTTGAGGACTAGTTCCCATTATGGTTTTTACTAACTAGATCACTACTCTAACCTTTTCTTTAACTATTCTGGAAACTGGTTTTCTCTAAAATTATGACATCAAATGTCCTATTTCGGTTTCTCTCTCGTTTATCCTAGCTTCTTTATCTTGGCCTAAATCTCATTCCTACCCACTTTCTTAGACTGGTAACACAGAGAATATGAAAGAACAAACAGTTTTGAGGTCTTCTGAGAGATATAATTAAACATCCTCGATACAATTTCTTAAATTAAAGAAACATGCTTTTTCTAAATATTTATGATTTATCTAAATGTGGTGTACTAAAATAGGGAAATGAAATTAATTGAATAACCACTGTAGTTCATAGAAGTAGATGATTGTTGATGGTTTATGAAACAATTACTTTTATATACAAGTTAAACTGGGGACATTACATCCCCAAAATACAATAGATGATTTTCAGGACAGTAATTTTAATTATTTTCAGTTTTCCTCTTTACCCCATAATTTAGAGGATCTAATCTAGATTACGTAATGATAACAATTTTTGCAATCACATTTATTCTTTATAGAAACTGTTTTGTTTCAAAAATATCTCTGTGGTACATATTTCCCTGGTTTAAATGTGTAAATGGCCTTTTTCTTTTTTTGTAAAATTATATATAAAATATATACAAAGTTATATATTTTTTTAATAAGTTTGCCTAATTTTCTATATTTTACATTAAAATTCCTACTTGATCACTGATATCACAGTAGTAAACATACCTATGGGACAAATTTGTACTTATTGTCATACTTTTGCCCACTGAACCAAAACTATGTAGTATTTGTGATCCAATGTGGAATAAAAATGAAAAGCGCATATTAAAATCTTGGTAACCATAAAAATAACTAATAGTGCATTTCATGAGGTCAGAGTGAAACATAAAAGTTGATCAGATGTGTATATGCTACCCTGCAATGCAAAATATGAGTACTTTCCACTTTTAAGCTAAGTGGAAACACTATTCTTACAAACAAGACAAGTTAGGTTACTGTAAGGCTCTTAAAGTTCCAACCATTGCCATTGATAGCTGTATAGAACATCAAAAAAATATATGTATACATAGTTGACCGTAAAAATTGATATATAAGAAGATGGTCAGGGTTGCGGTCAAAAGAGAAACAAAAATAGTTTACAACTATTTATTTTCCAACGCTTCGCCCCACTTTGCAGGGCTTCATCAGGGCTGTTCAACCGTTCGCTTTGAACAGCCCTGATGAAGCCCTGCAAAGTGGGGCGAAACGTCGGAAAATAAATAGTTGTTAGCTATTTTTGTTTCTCTTTTGACCGCAACCCTGACCGTCTTCTTATATATAAAAAAAAAATAATTTCATCGCTTCAGATACTACTGGTATCATTTATACATTTTCCCTCATTCACCTTATATAAAAATAGGAAAAATTTTTTGGCAGTAAAATCATGATATAGAGAGTAATGTTATATTACAGAACATTTCCACAAATATCAAATAACATATTTAGTTATAAGGACAGGTGTTTTTTCATTATTCTGTAAGGTAGCAGGGTACAAGAATAGACCAGCAGGCAGCATAGTATATCTGGGTGTCACCCTTAACAGACACCTGAAACTAGCTCGTCATTGTAATAAAAAGATCAAGCAAGTCGTAACCAAGTCTTACAGTCTTAATCACCTGTTAACTTCTCCTAATTTCTCACTCAGCCTCAAATTAATGATCTACAAAAGTGTAATGAGGCCAGCTCTGCTCTACAGAGCACCTATGCTGACTAACATAACACCTTGAATGGCCAAGAGGTTCAAACAGTTTCAGAGTGGTACACTGAGACATACTTCACTTCAAAGGGCGAAGACGAACTGTATACGACATTCCAACTACCAACTGTGACAGAATTTATATCGAAGAGACATATCAAATTTTTTGACAGCCTTCAGTACTGTACGAACCCATTATTTAGGACACTGACACAGGTAGGACGGCTGCAAAGGTGGCAAACATACACAAATAGACACTTTACTGAGTACAAGTAATTCAATTATTTTTGAATCAACTAATCCTGTGAGCCCTGTCACCATCAGACTGACACAAAATACAGACTACCCATTTCCAAAAGAATCCAATTTCCTCAGGCCCCTCTTCAAAAGAGACTACCCTCAACCCGTTTTTCCCATCATGAAATGAACCCCACATACTCATGGAGCTTAGAAGAAAATTGACAAAACTTTTTGTTAGATTATAATTAGATGATTCCAAAATAAAAGCCAATACATTTCTCATCATAGTTAAAAAAAGATCCAACAACCAGGTATACTACATCACTCCAAGACATCTCACATACTCAGTACTCTGTTTTTTATAATGTAAATCTTGAGTGAAACAAACTTTAAGATTTTTTTATTAACATAAACTCCAAATATTTTCCTATATAT
>NW_027105572.1:539225-539637 GCF_000696795.3 Halyomorpha halys
TAACTGTTGTGCGACAATCGATGTTTACATGCAACATCGAGGCAGGTTTTGGTTTTTGTGGAGCATTCTTTGTTTGGGCGCGATTGGGAAATGGTCCTTTCCAGTATGAGGAGGTCCTTATCAATTTCTGTCTAGCAAGGGTGGACATCTTGAAAAAAGGAGGGCAACCAAGAGTCGCCCAAGAAGAAAAAGGGACTCTTTGTTTGGATCGCCTAACAACATACTTCGATGGGTGAGAAGTAACTAAAAACTGTAAGAGGAACAATACTTTGTTTTGTTAGTGTTTGCTTACTGAGAGATTGTCATCAGTCAGTGTAAGTTAATTGAGGAAATCATCAAAAGAAGAGTCTATGAAATTGGTTAGTTTTGTTATACCTAAATTTAAATACATGTGTAAAAGAGATATTAATTT
>NW_027105572.1:545777-546257 GCF_000696795.3 Halyomorpha halys
TATATAAGTTGAGGTATGATTACACCTATTATCTGTCATAATACCTATTCCCCCCATGTAAACATAAGACTAAGACTATATACAGGATTACTAGACCAAATAAATCAGAATACAAGTAGACATTGAGTGCGTTATTTCTCATTCCAAGTTTTCCTTTTTTTTTTTTTTTTTTAGTACTCTCGAATGACCTACCATAACTTATATATAATGGCAAAATACAATAGTTATAATAAAATAAATATAAATTCATACATATTTTTGAATTATCATCCGTTAAAAAATTAGTATATAACCTTGTACAAACCATTTTTGATGGTTACAGTAGCAGATACTATTTGCTCCTTGTTCCCTTATCCATTCACTTAAAAAAGGAAGGAACCACTTAATATACTCTTAAAAACCGTCTTTTTTCTGAGCTTAATAATTTTATTATATAATTGAACCTTTCTGGTATAGGAGTGAAGTATAAAATAATTTATA
>NW_027105572.1:546490-561004 GCF_000696795.3 Halyomorpha halys
AAACTATTTGTTCTTTTTTTGACAGCAATCCTAACCATCTTCATATATATATAAAATAATTTGTTTTGTTTTTTCCCTACCTGACCATTTCTGATAAAGAAGGTGATTATTCTAGAGGTTATCAATCTATTCTAGCCAAAGTGGGAAGGTTGAGATTTATTCAGTAGTGCAACCATGAAATAAGGTTCAATCCGCCTAGACAAGATTTGAACTGGCATCGCTCTGATTTGAAGCAGCTAATGTGATGACTCAACACTCTCGGCCACCATGGCCTCAGATACTTGTTACTTATATGATCTAGTCTTCTACTGCTCTGATGATGCCTGAACTTAAACAGGTTAGTTATTTACTGCTGCTTGGGAGACTGAAGGCTTATAGGATTCTTTACACTTTCACTGTTGTTTGGACTGGGTGGCTACTACCAGGAATTGGAAAAAATAATCCATATTTGCTTCTCCCAGCCTCCAGTAAAGGTATCTAGGCAATAGGGCTGCATATTAAACACCTGATAAACAGAATTCTAAATAACATAAATAGATAATGCATGAAACTTAGACACAGTTTAATTGGTATATTAAAATCTTTCCTAACTGTTTGAACAAATTAACACATTTGAGGTATATATAAATAAAAGACTAATGGCAGCTACGGTCAGAATTTAAATGTATTCTACACCTGTTTGGAAACAAATTAAAAAATATAACTGTTTTTTTCAGAGAGTTATTTGGATGAATAAAACTATTTAATCTAAAAATCAACCATTAAATAAAAACATATATTGTTGGTAATTTAACATTGGAATATAAATAATTTTTTTTTTTATTAAAATTAAAATAATTATTTATTTTTTAGTTGCTGGATCCTAAGATATTTATAGGAAATTGGCTGAGATTAGCCAATATTTGTTTAGTTATGGATTACATATAGTGTTAAAATTCATTTTGAAAAATAAAGAATTGTTCTGCCAGATTGTTAAAAAAATCTTATATGCATTTAGGAGAAATTTGATATTTAGTTTTTGATAAATTTGTTTTTTAGTTTGAGGTATATTATACCAGTACTCCATTCTTCTAGTGTAAATTCCTCTGTCCATGCCTTTACTAAGATTACAGATTCTTTTTACAGCTTTACATCCATCCTATCTACATAGTTCGGCCTGCAGGCCATCAATCTCGGAGGGCTTTGTTTTTTTTTTAAGTTGCAAGTATAACTCTCTTATTTGGAGGCTCTATAACATCATCAATATCTTGTTCATATTTCGACCCATTGATATCATATTGTTTGAAATGAGTGTACTCCATGTTCTATGTAACTGTTCGGTCCGTTTGTATTTAACAAATTTTATGGATTTTATCCATAAATACTGTGAATAAGAGCGGGCTCAGACTATCCTCCTGCATGACACCTCTATCAATCGGAAAAGGAACATACTCTTTTCCACAGATCTCTATTCCTTTCTAATTTGTATAGAGAGATTTTATGGTGGTAATGAGATATCTTGAAACATTTTTTGCAGTTAGAGCATTCCATATTTCTTGTCCCAGGACTGCGTTAAAGGCAACCTTAAGGACCAGGAATGCTAGGTATGTGATCCTGGCTCTGTTCCACACTTTTTCCAATATATTTCCTCGAACCAGCATATGATCCTGAGTCTGCCTCCCAGGGGGGAACCTGCCTGTTCTTCCACCAGTTAGCATTCTATTTCAATTAACAACATCTATATAACTCCCTTTTTTTGTGGAATGGAATGATCACACCTGGCCTTGGTATCCCATGCAGTCTGAAATACACATTGCAACTATGCTTGGTATTTATTAATATCGAATAAAATAATAATTTTAACTAGTATGTTCTTTATTTTTGATGGTTGTATAAAGTTATTAAGAAAATAACTTCTTTAATCTGGAGCCCCCATTTCTTAAAGTGTCTAGAGTTTTCAGTTGAACATTGATGGCCCTGTTCACAGTAGAGAAGTCATCTAAAATGCTGTTCTATTGACAGAACAACTGAGAGTATAAATGAATAAGCTTTTCGTAAGAATAAATAATCAAAAGAGAAAAAAATTCGTTACGGTTATTTAGGAGGGGGGGGGAGAATGGAAAAAATGTCTTGAAATTGAAACAACTGATGTGGTGCTCACATCACAACTTTCTTTACTCTTGGGTTCCAGATAAGATCCAGTTCTTGATACTTTCGCGCCGAAGATTCTAATTTTATCCCTTGGAGTTTTTAAGCTATTTCTACCAGGAAATAATTGTAATCTTATCATCTCCCAAGGTATTCTACCCGAACTTTAAGTAAAATACAGGTATTATCGATATTTTCGGGCATCTATTGCATGCATATTAATATTTGTACAATAAGATGAATATGAATATTAGTCATTGATTATATTTTTTAGAAATTATATTTGACACACTGATATTATCTAGTGTTAATACTTCAGTTAAAGTATCGTATCGAAAGGATTATAAATATTTCGATGGTGTACCAATATCCAATGGGCCCCCTCCCACTTAATATTTCCTGAATTAAATTGTCAGTAATATAAATAAAATATGGATTATTATGAAAACATAACTGTCTACTGCTTGATAATAATGATGGCTTTCCATTTTACATCAAAAAAGTTTATTATTTTCCATGAAAAATGTTTTAGTTAACTCAAGTCAAGCTTCGTCTTCTTCTTGACGGCAGGCCTTTATTCATTGTAATTTTAAAATTACCATAAAGATGATCAATAGTTGTCACTGTTGATTACAACAAGTATTTGAATTTTCTTGGTAATAATAGATTAAATCACCTATGTCTGACTACCCTGAAAATTCAAATTCCTGATAAAATGGTTCTAAATTATAATTCTATACGGCACCGTCTCATTTTCTTTTATTAATTGATTTATTTTAAAGACTGAATCGATGACTTATTTGTTTTCTTTCTCAAATTGCTATTAAATTATCGTTATAAAACGTAATTGTGCCGTCACAAACACAAACAAGCTTATCAGCTTTTGAATTTGAAACCTTCTCGTTATCAGATCCAACAGGTATGCCGTTGACAAATGTTTGACATGTTCATCTTCAGTTATTAACTTATTAGAGTAGATTCGTAGTTCTGGCCTTAAATTTATGCAATGAATACAGAAACTGTGTGCTTAGATGTATGCCAACCTATTGAAGACGTCGAAGAAGTTTTAAATTGGAAAAAACCAGTAGTATGTTGGGCTAGTCTAGTTAGGAAACTGGAAAGAAGGACTGATTTTTGTTGTCATACTTATCCTGTATGTAGTGTCAATAATAAACCTAATTTCCAAAAAGCTGAAACAGTTCCTAAAACTTTAGTGTGCCATGATATGAAAGGTGGTTATCTTGCTGATAGGTATGTATTTAATTTTTCATTTCAGATTTATCAAATTCCATTAGTTGATCATCTTACAATGAAAAATAATCTTGAAATTATAACAACCAAAACTTCAAAATAACAATGATGACATCGAAATAATTATTCTCTATAGAATATTTAACTTTAGATGCCAATGACATTTTTCAGTTATTAGATATGATCTTAAAGTCTTAGTATTGAATATTGTACTTCTTACTGTTATTTATGAAACCTATAATGGATCTTGGAAACATAATAGTGTTTGTTTTAAACTTGCATTAATAATTTTTCAGATGGGTGAATGGTACAGACAATACTGAGGAATATAAATTTCTTCTCTGGTCATGTATTGATATCTTTGTATATTTCAGTCATAAGCTTGTAACAATACCACCATTATGTTGGATTAATGCTGGCCACATTCATGGGGTTAAAGTCCTAGGTATGAAATATTTTCATTCTTTTCTAGCCATGTATGGTGTTTATAGTTTTACTTAAAAATGAATGAATAAGATTAATGGAATGTATAAGGTTTTCAAGCTTTAAAAAGTTCTATTAGAATAATTAAATAACAAACAAAAGGAAAGATTATAGGGATTAAGTTGTTGAATTTATCAATTTCTGCACATAATTTTATTGTTACACACAGGAATTATGTTTTAGTCCTATCTCCTTAACCTGAGAACCATATAATAAGGCCATATTTTTATATAATCATATATTTTGGTATAAAAAAGAAGTAAAATGAATAAAACATATAAAATGAATAAGTAATAAACACTATTAAAAATTAATTATATTTCTGTGCATGGAGTATTAACTACTATATTTTGTGTGAAACCTATGTTATAATAGTGATTAGGATATATTTCTGAATGTTCAAAAAGTTGGTCATGATAAATTATTTACTTATAATTGAATGTCAAAGTCATAAATAAATAATTAGTTTTAAAAAAACAGGTAATCTCAAAATAATTACTCCTTATCCAGATGTATGTAGGTTAGGGTCATGGCATTTTAAGAATTATTGGAAATCAATTATTCACTGTATAGATAATGAAATTTGAAAGTATAGTTTCAAAACTGTTCAAGGAGATTAAATTAAATTGATATTAGCTTATTTTTTGGTGTCAAGCTCAAAATTGTTTTTCATATTTACTAAAGACTTATATTTTGTGGTAATTATCTCGCACATATTGTAATTGTAATATAATCTTGTTTATATTGAAACTTTTATTTTGTTTCCCAAATTTTTACTTTATTATGGTTTGTTAATAAGTAAATTATACCTGAACCTGATATGTAGCAGTTCTGTAATATGTGCAGCTTCCTGGTGTTTTTCCATCCTATATGTAGTAGCCCAAGATGAAAAAAAAAATTATTTCACCCAATTTTTTATTACTTTTATAAAAACTACTAGCAGTTAAGAGTCAAAATTGATGGCTCTGTCAACTATAGTTAAAGGAAATGTACTACAGCATAAAAAAAACTTCATAGCACACTATTTAAAGTTTGAGTCCTAATAGACTGTAATAGTTTCTGAGATATAGTATTTCATAAACAAATTTTTTTTTTCAAAACATGGATAAATCAACATTTTGTGAATTTGTTTTAGCAAATATGGTGGAAACTACTAATGTTTTCCCCACATTAAATCAAGCAAATGGACCAATGGATGAAAGCACTAAAATTAAATGTGAACTATGCTCCCCTTTGTGGAGTTTCGGGAATCGGTGGCCAGGCGAACAGAGATGTTGGACCACTCTGCCTCTTATGTGGGTGAGAGTCAGACACCCCAGCCCCAGTATTGGAAAAATATCTGAACAACAAGCTCCTTGTCACCCATCAGTACAATAGTTTAAAAAAGAAAATAGCCGAACTGCTGGAGAAGTAAAATTATAAATGTTTCCAGGAAATGTATTGTGTGGATACAGAGGGCTCTGCAAGGTTTATTGACATTCTAGGGTTTAATGCGACTGAAAAGGAAGCATTAATAGTAGATCCCACTATAAGATTCGAAACTAATGATCAGGATCAAAGTGTCAGACTGTGCAGAGAAAGAGGACATATATACAAAATGTATTCCTTACCTACAGTAAAAATATACAGAGGTATTTGACAAAAGAAGATTTTTGTTGAAAGGGGTTTGGTTTGGAAGTAGAGGAACCATTTCTTTTGCTACAAGTAATTTTTTGGAGAGGCTGGGAGTTGAGAGGGACCAGTTTAAAAAATGGCTGAAACCATTATTCTGGACTCACTAGGAATCCTACATCACCATTTATATTAGACCTCAACTTGGTGGTGTCAACTTCATGAGTCGAAGAGGGGAAAAAAATACAATAATGTATTCGACTGTTTTCAAATAGTTGTATTTCAATCCTTTTAATATTGTCTACCGGTATTCTGTGTATTAGCAACTCAACACAGTTGAGCAGCCGCTCACAATTTTTTCTTAAGAAATACGCTAGTTCCTCCTACGACAGATAGCTTTAATTTAGCCATAATCCAATGGTTTCCAAGATATAGTTTTTCATAAACCAAATATTTTTTCAAAATTTTGAGAAAAAAAAAAATGTATGAATTTATTTTAGGAATTACATAAAAAATACTACTTCTAAGAAGATAAATGTTATAAACTACTTTATAATACACTCAACTAACTTTACTTTGAGTGCTAACAGACATCTGTATGTCTCATGGTTCCTGAGATATAGTTTTCCCAAAATAAATTCACTAACTACTGATTTTCCGTTATTTTGTTATGAAATTTTCATCTTTAAAAAAGACTATCTCGGGAAATAATGAATGTAAAGAGCTGTACTCATATTTTAGTAAATTTACTCTACTTTAAATGATATTGCACTACAATTTTTTAGTATTGTAAGTAGTTTGAATGAAAAATTATTTTTTTTAAAGTTTTGTAACAGCCGCCATTTTTATTATGCCTAAACATGGTTAGCAGAATCATCAATTTTGACTAGTAATTATGCATAGTTTTCATTAAAGTAATAAAAAAGTTGGGTGAAATAATTGTTTTCCCCTTTTCTCCTCTCCTTGGGCTCTAGGACTATGAGATAAAGCTCCTATTTGTTCATTTTTAATGAACATATGATTTGGTCATTAACTTTCTATAGGTTTAGTTTGTCAGACTATGCTATTATTTTTTATACGTCATATAATTATAATTCTTAATATTTTAGAGAATATTGTTTCTTAAAAAAAAAAAAAACTTCTTTCATTTATTTGAAATTTCTTTTCTTGGTTAGGCACAATCATAACCGAAGGACCTAATGGATGTAGTTTCTGGAATGACTTAGCAACCAATGAAATTAAACTTTACGGATTCGCCGATCAGCTGGCTGCAATTTGTGATCATTATGGTTTTGATGGATATTTGATAAATATAGAAAATTCAATGAGTTACCAGGTTATGGAATCATTTGTCTCTTTTCTTGAACATCTTATTAAAAATTTAAAAACTATTTCTCCAGATAAAACTATAATATGGTATGATGCAGTAACTTTTCCCTTTGGCAAACTACTGTGGCAGAATAAATTAAACATCTTCAATAAGTAATTTTTTTAAAATTATAAATCTTCTTTGAAATGTTAAATTATTTATCTGTACAGTAATAAATTATTGAATAAAATTATTTTTGATTATTGAAATTCTTTTACAGAAAATTTTTCGATATTTGTGATGGAATATTCTTAAATTATGGATGGTCAGAAGAAGATTTAATTGAAACTGTTAAAGAATGTGGTTCTAGAAAAACAGATGCATATGTAGGTGTGGATGTATTTGGCCGAGGAGTTTTTGGAGGAGGTGGATTTACAACATGCCAGGTTTTAATTTTATATTAATTAAACATTTACTGAACTTTATTTTATACTTTCACATAACTATCTCTTAAATATATAGTACGAAGAAGTTGGAGCGGGTATCTCAGTAGTAAGGCACTGTGCAACTTCAAAGACCCGGGTTTGAATCCTGCTGTGCAGATAATTATTTTCTGTTTCACTGTAGCCGTGAGTCAGCACTGCGGGTTCGAGAGGCCTCTGGGTTCCACCCAACCTCATGAAGTTGGTACCATTAATAGTGTAAAAATCCGGCTGTCGAGTGGAATTCTGACGAAATCACCTCCTTACACAACCATTGGTCTAGTAACAGTATTTCCTTACAAAGTACTGAACCCCTAACCCTTTATGGGTTGTAGAATGGTACAGGTTGTAATTTTAATAAATTTAAAATTAAAATTCTTAATTATAATTGTTATAACTAGAGATCGGATTTTTAAAAAAACTCAAAATGTGCAAATTGCACAATCATTGACCTTGTAACGGTACTTCCTTATGAAGTATTGCACCCCTGGTGTTCAAGGGTTGTAGTGGTACAGATTTAATTTTTTTTAATAGTAAGGGAAGTATTGTGAGGTTGTGAAAATTTTGAATTTGACTTTTCAATAGACTATGTCAGATCTTAAAAGATGTCTGCAGACTCCAAACAACCAGGTCTTGTAAGATGGTTTGTGTATTTGTGTCTGAGTATGTGGTCAGCCTAGCACAAAAATGAACAGTTGTATAAAACTGAAATTATTTATTAAAAGTGGGTTTATGCCCGATTTGTTACAGTAACTTTTTCGATCAAATGAATTTACCGAAAGTGCCAATTTATATAATTAATGTTATGTAGATTTACTTTTTTTCTGAAAAACAGCTCCAACATTTTTCAGAAGTTTGTACTAGTAAATGTTCTTTGTCAGCTAGGTCTTATGCTCATTAAAATAGTCTGATAGGGCTTAAATGTAGAATTTTTATAATAGATTTCTCTTAAGTAACTCTCTTATCTCTTAAGTAACTTTAATTTTCTTTATTTGAAGTAATGAACCATCTCTCATTAGTAGTTGTTGCGGCCAACATATGATCGGTAATCGACTATGTGACAGATGACATAAAAAACAAAACAAATCCGCTCTCTGTTGTTTTTTATACTGCAAACACACAGACAACTTCTTAACGTCTCACCGCACACACGTATCGTCTCCTTTATCTACTCACTACGCACTCGTAGTTACCAGCATTCTGGCCATCTTCGACAGCTGAATCATCTTAGCCACGGCGGGCGGACTTCAACTCATCCTCCAAGAGGACAAGGCGGGCGGACATACGTCCTTTTGTCGATATACTTCAACGAGAATATCCACTCAGAACAACCACAACCGGGGCCCCACCAATCACCGGTGAAATAAGACCTTTTTTATCTCTTTTGTTTAATTAATTTAGTTTTGTAATAGTTTTAAGCTTCATTTTTTTTCTAGTTGTATATTTTGTGTTCCTTTTTATTATGTTTACTTATTTAAAAATACAAAAATAACAAAATTCGACCATTTCTTTTCTTTTCGCTAACCGCTAACCGCCGTAACAGTAGTAGTAATAAAAAATGAATAAATCATGAAAGAAGTTGATAATTATGGATTCAATAGAATTTGTTATCTCCTTCCACTTATAACCTGTCAACTCTTAGTTTCCTCTCTTGTTTTCCCCCACTTTGATTATGGCTGCATGTTATATGGTGGATTCTCAGGTAATCTCGAGTCTAAACTTAAGTGTTTTAAGAATTACGCTGTAAAATTTATTTTCAGGATCACTAGAGATACCCACATAACCCAGTATTATACCGAGCTGAAGTGGCTATATCCATCCGTCCGATGCCTGTATTTCCTTGCTTCCTTTATTTCAATTAGTTTCTTCCTCAAAGCCACTCCTATATACTATAAAACCTTTAATTCAAATTCTCCGTCCAATCTCATACTTTCAGGTCCCGTTTATCTGACATCTACACTCCACTTCACCAAACTGCTACGTTTGATAAATCGTTTTTTACCTGAGCTGCATATCTCCGGAACTCCATTCCCTCTAACATACGTCATGTACCAACCCTTCCCACGTTCAAAACCCTTCTATTTAACTACCTTTTACTTCACCAATCTAATCCAATATTATAATAGTACAGATATTATATAATTACCTTTTTGTTTTGTTTTTTATGTATTTAGTCAGTTAGTTTTTAATTAATTAATTTTTATCTTCTCTATATATAAGTTATAATTAAGTGTGGCCACATTGTTTTTTGGCTAATATATATTATCATAAAATTAAAATTATCTTTGTAATTGTTCTAAAGGAACATAGTCCCAGAATAATAAACTATTTTTCATTTCATTTGTTTTCAATTATTATAGCTTCAGTAGAATCAAGGAAAAAGTATTTTCCTTGCCTCAAAAGAAATTTCTAGAAATATGAATAGCAATTCAGATGTATCGAATACTGTTAGAAAGCTAAAGATCTTAGCAAAATTTATATATAAAAGGTAATTAAGAATGATAATTAACTAAGTGTAGAATTAACGGATGGGACAGGTAGAAACAAAATAATCATTAATTTGAAGGAGATGGTCTGAGGTATGGTAAAAGAGGGACAAAAAAAAAAAATTAGCAATTATTTATTTGCGGACTTTTTGTCCCACTTTGCAGGGTTTTATCAGGACTAAAAAGATACAAAACAACTAAAACTATGTTGACAATGAATGATAATAAGATGTCTATAAAGAAAACTAAGGCGGAGTTTTAAATTATGTAAATATAAGTGAGAAAATTATATGAAAATGAACAAAAATAAATAAAAATAAAATGTAAAACTTTAAATATATAAAAAACTACATTTTTTTACATAATTTTTAATTACATGTTAGTTTACTATATCGCTATCTTATTATCTTTCATTGTCAACATATTTGTAGTTGTTTTGTATCATTTTTAGCACTGAAGAAGGACAAAATAAATACAAAAACAAAAGACAAAAACGTCAGAAAATAAATAGTTGTTGACTATTTTTTTTTTCCTCTTTGACCGCACCCCCTGACCGTCTCCTTCATATTCAGTTATGGTCAACCATTTTAAGATGTAATAATAATTAATATTTTGCACCACCTGTAATTTTTACTTTCAATTATAATGAAATGAATGTTGAAATATAGTAAGAGGAATTATTGTCATTATGAATAATGAAATTAGCTTTACTTTAGTAGAAATTAATTTTTACTGAAAGTAGAGTGCTAAGTAAATGTTGTTTAATGTGCACACTGCACCAGATTGATAGGGTATAACCTTTTCTAAGGTTTGAAATTTTTCTCCTCAGACTTTCATAATAGATTAGAACTCTATATACAGTTCTCAGTGTATGTTTGGTATTCTAAAATAATCACGGAATTAATAAAACTATTTTAACAATCTAGCTTTAAGTTTTTATTTATTTTTATTTTTTTCAAAATTGTAATATTTATAACCTTCCTATGCCCTTCAAAACTTTTATGTTTTAAGTTCCTTGTAGTAATATTTCTTAACAAAAATAATCCTTACATTTTATCTAAAAGTTCCTAGTCATAAAAATAGTTATTAGTTTTTAATTAATTTATAATATAGTTATTAGAAAAACAATACAGTTTTTCTTTTCTACCAATATGATATATATTTTGTGTTTCTATGGTCATTCATAAAAAAATGACAGTATTTTTTTTTCTTTCACTTAACCTTTCTATGGAAATATTGGAAATTATTGCCGTCATGATTAATAAAAAAAAATCACTATTGATTTCAGGCTATGGATGTCATTCGTAAACATGGTTTATCTGCTGCCATTTTTGCGCCTGGTTGGGTTCATGAAAACTGTGAGCCTGATGAAACAGCAGATAATAGAGATTTCATGTTCTGGGAGCTTTTGACTGAGTATTTGTATTGTTATGGGCCTGCTAGGATACCTTTCAAGACTTCATTTTGCCGTGGGTTCGGGCATAAAAAATATAAAGAAGGAAGGGTGAGTTAATTTTTGGTTAGCTTAGTTTATAGTTGTAGTTATTGTTAACTGTAGATGAAACTTAGTTATTTATTAAGGAAATTAGTGCTGAAGATGTGGTCAAAAATAAAAGTTAAAAATATTTACTTCTTTATGTTTAATGACATTTCTCACTACTTTCTTCAGATAGGTTTTCTTCAGATCAAAAAGAGTAAAGCTTAAAACAGGAAGAGGAAACTTTAAGAAAGTTAAATCGACCAATATTTAAAAAGTGCCTGAAATTGAAAAACGGCATGAAACCCTCCACTCCATCCCTCCATGGTAGCCTTACTTATCTGGCTTTTTAAACAGACAATTATAGCGAGTAGATTGGTTGATGTACAACATGTCACAATCTCACAA
The DNA here is from genome assembly GCF_000696795.3 of Halyomorpha halys. Taxonomy (NCBI): domain Eukaryota; kingdom Metazoa; phylum Arthropoda; class Insecta; order Hemiptera; family Pentatomidae; genus Halyomorpha; species Halyomorpha halys. The sequence goes on from NW_027105572.1 coordinate 558,125, forward strand.
GAGGAGATGATAACACAAAAAAAAGGCAATCCAGGACACGCCCTGCTAAGCCTCTGGGGAGCGACAGTCCTGTATCACTTTTTGAAATATTAGCTTAAAACGGGAAGAGGAAACTTTAAGTTAGTTAAATTTATCACTATTTAAAAAGCACCTGAAATTGAAAAACGGCATGCTGTTATCTACTTTTTTATATTGACTGTATTTCTGATAAAATGTTGTTATGCTGTCTTAATTTTTCTTTCTCATGTTTCTTTTTTCCTTGGTTTAGGTTGTTATGGATCAGCCCTGGTTTAACCCGTAAGAATTGAATCATTTGAGTGGGATTCATCAAAGGCATGCCATTTTTCAATTTCAGACGCTTTTTAAATATTGGTCGATTTAACTCATCGATCAAGTCATATTTCAGTGCAATCAAGATTTTAAAGGGTGTGCAGAAAGATCATACCTTATTTTTATATTGTTTTATATCTTGACCATAACCTCAACCATCATCTCCTATGCTGAAGTTTAATCCATTATTTACTTAGCCAATTCAAATGTCTTTCAATTAATAATTATTTTTAAAATGAAATTAATAAGTCAAAATTTCAATTTAATTATCAAGAGATGTTTAGAGTGTCTTCCCTTACTGTGTTAACATGAAATAAAAGTAAACTAAGATTGGTCTAAAAATGATTTAAAATGTGTAAAAATTTATATAAAAATGAACAAAGTAAAATTAAGGAAAATAAAATAAGATCAACAATTGAAACGGAAATAATAACAAATAAAAAAGTAGATAAAAGAGAATGCTGTACATGCTTTAAAAAATGGTAAGTAAGGGAAATAAGAATAAAATAAAGATAAAAAAAAAAATTATTTTGGCTCACAATAAATAGTTTAATTACTATTTGATTTTTTTTTTTTACCACACCTGAACCACCTTCCTTTTATATAAAAGAATAATCTATCAATATATCTTAGGTATGATTAATTGGTATTAAGTTTTTAAGATAAAATGATTTTATTGTACTGTTATATTAAACTTAAAATAAAAAACAATTTTGTGACATACTGAAAGATATTGATTGACCGTGTGTATCAATAAATGGAATATGGTCCGGGTGTGGTCAAATTAAACTCTAATAGTAAATTGGTGTACTATTTTTATTTGAGTCAATGTTTCGCCCCATGTTTCTGGGCTTTATCAGGGCTAAAAAAGATACAAACAATTAACATAAGTACAAAAAAAAATAAGTGAAAAATAACAAGGGTATACAATTTTATTGTTAGTCCTTTTCATCTCTTAATTTGTACTTACTTTAATATTTCTTCTCTTTATCTGTTACTATTACCATTTTCATTTATTGTTATTTAATTTTTAAGTTTCTTTGTATACACTTTTTATTTTCCACTTATTTTTTTTGTACTTACGTTAAGTGTTTCTATCTTTTTTAGCCCTGACGAAGCCCTGCAACATTGGTCTCGAATAAAAATAGGACACCAATTTACTATTTGAGTTTAATTTGACCACACCTAGGTCATATTCCATTTATTAAAAAACAGTTTTATTTTAAATAGATTTAATAAAATTATTATTATTTTTCAATTCACTATTTAGAGAAATTATAACTTCTTAAGTTTTTCATGTTAAGATTAGATATAAATGGCCTTTAGAATAAAAGTAGGTGCCTTTTGAGAATATAAGTAATGGAAGTTAATTACAAAGCTAAGGAAACTTGAACTAATCTGTTTTTTTATATTAACTTTATTTCTGATAAAATGTTATGTTTTCTTAATTTTTCTTTTTTCCTTGGTTTAGGTTGTTATGGATCAGCCCTGGTTTAACCTGTCAGAAATGAATCATATGCCAGGTCTTTTGAGTGGAATTCATCAAATTGAAGAGTCTAGTTGTTTTGTATATTATCAAAATGATGCTTATGAAGGCGGAGGATGTTTGCTGGTCAAACCACCAGAAAGAGCATCCGTTGGAAAACACTGTGATAGGTTGGAATAAATCTCCTTATAATATCTTATTTGATTCCTATAACAGTCTTTCTTTCTGTTCATATCTCTGAACACTGAAGTAAAAAAAGGTCAAATATGTAATGTTACATTACTTTTAGTATACCTAATTATGTACCTCTCTTAAAGCATTAAAAGTTAAAGAGATTTTTAGTTGGAAATTTGAATTATATGACATTTACATTCCTTGAAAGAAAATACAAGTATGAATTATTGAAGGGAAAGTAAAACACTGTTTATATATGAAATTAAGAAACTTTTTTTTTTGAAAAGCAAATCCACATGAATTATTAGAATGTAGTGATTAACGGGATATGATTTATTGGTATTCTACTGTATTATGGAGTATATCCAGAAAGAGGTCTAGCTCTTACATATTTTAAAAATACTTTCAACACAATGCATTCAAACAGAACAATTTTTTTTTCTTTTCGGTTGGCTCTACTGACCTTGTTGATCTTTAGCCGGCCGAACCAGCATTCCCCACACCTGCCTGTGTTGTGGACCTTTGTTGATTTTGCCTATCCAAGTATCAGAACAAATTAAAAGATTCAATAAATATTTTATGAGCAGTTCATGGTTAAGAAAAACTCAAGGGTTTTTTAAAGTAAACATAGCCTATATCTAATGTTCATTCTTATCAAAGTGAACTGAATTACTGGAAACTGCCTGAATCCTTTTAAATACCCTTTCCCTATGTTCATCATGTATCACATGGTCTTTCAGGAAAACATTGTGTGGCCAAAGTTCTCTGTGGTCTATAGTGCCAACTGAAAAAAAAAAAGTTTGTATATCCACTTGTTTGTATATTCTACCAATAAATAATATAATTATAATTATAATTATGAGAGATAGTTGACCGTGGATGATAAATGA
>NW_027105572.1:561930-578310 GCF_000696795.3 Halyomorpha halys
TTCTTTTTTATTTTTTATTTTTCTATACTTACTGTGGTTGTTATCTTGTTTTGTTTTTAGCCCTGAAGAAGGCTAGAAACTAGCCGAAACGTCGGCACATTAAAATAAGTTAGTCATACTTATTTGTGTTTCATTGACCGCACCCCCAACCATCTTCTCCTCAATTATAATTATATAATTAAATAACACCATACTATTTTAAAAAATTAAATTTGTGTTTATATCTCATGAAACTTATCCCCTTTCTTGTTTCCAGACTCTTTGTTTGTGATTTTTATGTTCCATATGCGGAGAAAATTCATATAAAAGTTGCAAGCAAACCTTTATTCACTGACAGTGATCCAGCAACCTTATATGATCTTATTCTTAGTATGGTAGATCATGAAGACTGTGATAATCATTCTGAAAAAAGTTTAATGAGGTTCGTATTTGGTTGTTATTTATTTATAATTTTTTTTTTCTCATCTTTTCTTGGTTCTATCTTTTAATTTCTTTCTAGAAAAGTGTGCCTTCCTGTGATAAGCAATATTAGGCCAGAAGATAGTCCAAATAAGTGGATATTAAGGTAAAAGACACTTATTTAAAAAATAATTCTTCATCATTATTGGGTATTATATCGTAATTACACTTTAGTTCAAATTATTATTTTTTATTTCTCTCAAAGTTAGCCTTGTTTTTTTCTTACGGACCAGACAGCAAGGACCACGCGAATATCATTTTCAATTCATCCTCCTAGACCATTCCTCCCTCTCTTCCTCAGTCTATTTTCTCCCTTGTCTCTCCTTCTTTTCCACTAGAACCCCAACCTCCTTTAGTTTATTCCCAAAATGCTCTCTATTCAAGCAGTCTTCATCCGTCATTTCTAGTCTACCCAGTTCATCTTTCACTTGTGTTACATATCCCCCTACACTTTTCTAGTTGCAGACATTGTTGAAAATTTTCTTATTTAGTCTCTCATTTTTCATTTCCAAGATTGGTGCCGTGGCGAAAAGTGTTTGGAAACCACTGAGTACAAGAGCCAGGAAGAATAAAAGGCAGTTACTTGACCCCAATTTTAGATTATTTTAATGACAATTATGTACAGATACTAGTCTAAATTGATGAGTCTGCCCTGTGCAGGTAGGGGGAATAAAAACTGGCAGCTGTATAAAAAAAATTAATTTTTCATTTGGAGCTCTATATCTATATAACTATCTGTATAATTACCATCAACACTAGAAAGCATAAGAGAACATTTATAGTAGAGTAAATTTGCTCAAATATGAGCTCTAATAGAGCTATTTACATTCAAAAGTTCTCGAGATACAGCTTTTTAAAAAGCAATAATTCATAAAAAATGCACTGAAAAATCAGAAGTTAGTGAATTTTGTGAACAAAGCTAGTTAAATGTACTATAAAGTAATTTATCTTCGTAGGAGTAGTAATTTTTAAGATATTTGCTAAAATAAATGGATTTCTAGTTGTTCGGACAAAACTTTTAATTTATGAAAAATATATTTAAGGAACCATGAGACGTACAGATGTCTGCCAGCACTCAAATTTAAGCCAGTTAAGTGCACTATAAAGTGGTGTATAACATTTATCTTCGTGGGAGTAGTAGTTTTTATGATTTTTGACAAAATAATTAAACAAAATGTTAATTTCTAGTTGTTCTGATAAAATGTTTGAGTTTAGAAAAATTATATCTCAGGAACTGTAAGAGGTGTCTGCTAGCACTCAAAATAGAGGTAAGATAACTTGCTATAATGTAGCTTATGTCACACACCATCTTAGGGGCTTAGGGGTAGCAGTTTTTATAATATTCGCATATAAGTATAAATTTAGCACATGAAATTTTGTCCCATCAACAATAAATCAATTTATTTGAGAAAATATCATATAAACTACTACTGCTATGAAGATAAACTTCGTAGACTACTTTATAGTATGTTAAACTTGCTTTAATTTGAGTGTAAGGGTACATTGAACAGGTTTTTAGATATAGATTTCTCAAAATAAATTCACTGAATTCTGATTTTTCAGTGCATTTTTTATTAACGTTGTTGCCTTTTAAAAAGCTGTATCTTGGGAACTATTGAACATAAATAGCTCTGTTAGGGCTCATATTTTTGAAAATTTACTCTACTTTAAATGATGTTCTCCTATGCTTTCTAGTGTTATTGTTTTTTTGTTTTTTTTTATTTCTGCAGATTAAATATGACATATGCCCTATTTTCCCCCATTTTTCGAGTTGATGATTGACACTTGAGTTTAAAACAGTGTTTGTAATGTTCTCTTCAATCATCAACCTCCTTTCATTCGACTGTATTGAATATATATTTTTTTTTTACATCTTCAATCTTACACCCACTCTTATCACCCTTGGTTTGTAGGTTCATGAACCAGCACTAGCTATGACTACCTCTAATCAACCTCTTTCATAGAGATATCTCATTTATCTTTTCATCGAATAATCTTGCAGCTGCCTCTTACTCTTAATTGGAAAATTATAATGTTATACAAGCTAAAAAAATTTTTTTATTATATAAATTACAATCAAGCTCATTAGGAGCTTATTTGCAATTTAATTCTAGAACATTAATTATTTACAAAAATATAAAAACAAATGTACTTAATATTGTTATGTACCAAATTATCACAGAACTATCAAATTGTCTCAGATGCTTGTAGGATTTCCGTCCTTTTTATATTCTCACCACGGCACTAACATAAGGAGGTAGACAGCCTTAACATTTGTATTTCCTCCGTTCTTGTAGTATCTCTTGATGTGACTGGGAAAATCTTTTAATTTCTTCATTAACTGTTAGTATTCGAAGATTTCAGTGAAGGTCATCATTTATATTATGCCAAGGTGCATTTAAAATGGGCCTGAGAACTTTATTTTGAATTTTTTAAATGATTTCTCTGTTGGAGTGCCTAACCCTTCCCCATAGTCCAAGTTTCAGGACTTGCTTTTATATTAGAATCTTGCTATAGACTGAAAGATTTGATCTTATGCCTAATAGCCAATACATTTTTTGATATACCAATGTAAGCTGTAATATTTTTTTTTTCATATTATTTCTGTAATCTGGTAATTATTTCTATTTATTTATTTATTTGTTGGCAGTGTGATCCTGTAACCTGGGCCTCTCTAATCACCTTCCTCGACTCTCCCCTATCCTGCTCAAGCGTCCGACCTCTTCTAATTCCGATATTTTTCAAACTTTCCTCTATCTCATCCAGCAACTTCAAGTATGGTCTTCCTTGACCACGTTTTCCACCAGGTCAGTCTTCAAATAGGTATTTGGGATCTGATTTCAGGGGGATACATAACCCATTCTTCTGTTCTGGCTCCCTCTTACAATTGAAACCAAATCAGGTTTCATATATATCCAGGGCAACTCCTTGTTAGTGTGTATACTCCATTGCCCATGTTCACACATTGATCCATAGATCCTGCATAAAACAAGCCTCTCCCATGCCAATAACTTACTTTCTGACTCCTTAGATATAATTCAGGTCTCATAACCATAGGTGACGACCACTCTTTCAACTTTCTCATGAAAATCTTTTTTTTGCCATCATACAATTTTTTAGCGTAATTTGGTAGTTTTATTCATTATTAATTATTAAGTGTTTTATTCAGAGAAGGATATTATTTCTTCTGAATCTTCTTGATTGCATTGTTGAGAACATTATTCAGCCTAGTTTTAGTATTCATTTTTATTAATGCTGGATTTTATTGTTTTAGCGACTTCATTTTTGAAGTAGGTTGTGCCCATATTGTCAGTATAGATTGTAGGCTTATCAGTGACAAGACACCTGTACTTATAGGCTACTTCTCCATTTCTACTGAAGATACAGGTATCACTTAGATAATTGTTCACTTGTTTGATGTATGAACAAAAAATTATGTTTTGTTTTGTTTTAACTCTATAATATGGTTTAATGTTGTTTAGAGCCTTCAGAAATTGGAGATATGCCCATAAATGGAAGCCACTCTCCTGATGGTTATTGTTCAACAATGAAAATAGCCAATGTTTTATGTGATAGCAAGAAAAATAGTGCATAAAAAGCTATGATAAATTTTTATATACATATGTTTAATATATATAAATGCATTTTGAAATTTTTTAAAATTATATTTTAAAACTAATTAATATTGTTTTGTTTTTTTATTTTATAAAATTATTTAATGTTGTTTAGAGTTTTCAGAAACTGCAGTGTTACCTCTAAATAGAAGTAACTTTTCTGAAGCATTTTGTTTGATAATAAATATAGCCAATATTTAATGTGATAATAGAACAAATATTGTATGAAATGCTCTGCTAAATTGTTATATACATTTTATATAAATGCATTTTGGAATTTTTTATTATTAAAATTATTTTTGAATACATATTGTTATTTATTTTCTGTAGTTTATTCACTATTCTCAATCTAGTATAATAAATTACAAAAGGTTTAGCAAACCTTGTGGCTCACTGTTTGTACTACTGTTCACCATATTTCCTTCTGCCGTTCCCTGTCAAACTCCAATTCCTAAAAGTGAAGTAAGGGTCAGCCATCTCCCCCCCCCCCCCAAGATAATTTCCTTTTTCAAAAGGTTAAACCTTATAATCAATGCATCTCCAGCATCCAGTTTTTCATAATTTGTTATCTGAGCAAATGAGGAAACATTAAGCTGCTTTGTTTTCTGAGACATGGACCTATTTCACAGCCAAATTCTCCTATGGAATCCTCTCAAGATTTTCTATTGTTGAAAATAGTGGAACAATTTTTATAGCCACCTTCAGTTTCCTATTTAGGGCTAGTTTTGCCTCTATACCATCTGATTGCATCATTAAATTTTTGCCACCTTAGCATCCTTTGATATTCCATTTTAATTTGGAGAAAGCAAATCGATGATGATAACCACACTATGGCCTTCACAAGATGTGTTCATATAAGTTGGCCTAACAATGGACGTTCAAGGCAAACCTTTATCGATATCTCCCATGATCTTTGTAGGAGATGCCTTAGCTCAAATGCCTGGTGATTTAAGCCCGTCGATATGAACCACTTTGATTGCTTGGAGGCCTCTTTTTCTTCTCTGCCTTCTTATTTCTTGTGAGGTTTCAGTATTCCTGGTGCCAATATTTGTGATATTTGAGTCTGGTTCTTTTCTAACAATTGTCAGTTCTGTTGTGGAATTTAGAGAGGGTTTTATAATAAAATACAAGAGTAACTGCCAATTGAACCAAACAAAGGGAAGCCTCAGTCCATGCCAGAGAAGCAGTGTCACCATCTACTGTTTTATTTATTATAATATTTATAAATCAAATAATAAAACTCATTTTATACCATAAGTTCTCCAGATGTTCCAGGTCCAGTGATTCAATAGCACTTGGAGATGCTGATATTTCTAACCAACTGCCCTCTGGACCAGTATTTTCTGTTTCTCATATTTATTATGAGTTGGTAAGGAATTCCCAAAGGAGGAGTAACAGACAAGGAAGGATCCATTAAAAGAAGTAGTTCTATTTGGTGGAATATAAATATTGATTGGTTGGTTTTTAGCATTCAAGGAGAGAATAGAGGAAGGTAAGCTAAGGATTGATATATGAAGATTTATTATTTCTTAGAGACTGGAATTAAAAAGAACCCAGGAAGTAAACAATCATAAAGAGGCATAAAGTCACTTTAGATCAGTACAATAGCCAGAAATACGTCAGTATCTGGGAACTCCCAAGAAAAGATATATCTTACAAAGCAATTAATAAGACATTTTAATTTCCCTTCAAGTTCATCTGTGAGGCCTCTATTTACTCGAACTAAACAACTGTAATCAAAATGGGTGGAAAAAAGAGAGGATACAAGTAACTGATGGGTTTTTGAAGGTAAGGATTAATGAATTTCATAGAACTACTCCAGAATAAAGATGGATTTTTAAAATATTTTGGTCCAGGATTACTCAAGAGGGGTGTTGATCGAAGGTGTCTCAGTTTTTAACAGCTTATTGAATGGAATAAGATTCTTGTTGAGAAAGAGTAAGGAGGGAGATGAGGGAAGTTTATCAGGGAGGATCACTGTCTATAAGTGGTGGGATAGTAAGGGATGGAAACATTTTAAGATGCTGGTAAGGACAAGATATAGCCAACAGAATCAAAAGCCTTTGAAAAAAGATTAGGATTGTGGTATTCTGTTGATTAATGGAAAATTGCACAGCTTGGGTAAATCTTAATAAGGAGGATTGGATACATAACCCAAACAAAAATATGGTTTAAAAGAGGGTCATATCCCAGGGATGTCTAGAAGAAGAAATGAAAAGAACTCGCCTCCCAATAGGGCTGGTCACCCCGGGAAGTGCTGACTATTACTAACAAAAAGGAAGGCCTATGCTGGAAAGGATGCAGAAAGATGGAAAGAAAATTGATAAAAGTTAATGTTTTGTCAACTATTATATATATATATACAAATTTATTTATTTTTTCTTTCTCTCTATCTTGAAATGTTTATATTGTATTTTGTAATGATTTTAATTTATTGCATAAATAAAAGGGTATTTCATCATGTTCCAGTCATGCGAAGAGTTAGTGATGGGCTGATCATTTTAATGGTTTGAACAGATTTAATAGGGTAGAAATGGGTCTGAAACTTTTAATGGAGAAAAATTTTGTTCAGAGGATGTATTACATTACAACCTAAATTCAAGCTGAAGCAAAGATGGAAGTTTGGAGGGAGAAGTTATATGTACAGTCCTGTAAAAACAATTATGTTTTTAGATTTCTTTTTGTGTTATTAGATTGGCAAGAAGCTTTAAATGGCATTAGATCTGTTTGATAATTTAGGGACATCAGATTTTATGAAGAAATCTTGTTTATGTTGTGAATAAATATAAACTCAATTTTTATTTTTCTATTGTCAGGTCTATTAATGGATTAATATCACCTCAGTTTTCTTCCTACTATTGAAGAGAGATTATATTGTTCGTTTTTTATACTGTATGGTTTGTGTGAATTATTATTTTTCCTGATCCAAACACCTAGATCTTCTAAGAAGCTCTTTGTTTTATCTGGTATTGTCCCGCGGAATATTGTTTTAAAGAAAGGGTCGCATTTTTCATATATTTCCTTCTTTTCCTTTTCCACTTCACCTGATCGAAGTCATTATTCTCAAATCTCACCTTGGATCCAAGACAGATCCGTGCCTACGGCTTTAGCAAACGCAACAATGTCATCGTATCTCACGAGAAATTAGGCCCTTCCTTTGTCACTTGGCATAATAAGGGCGTAGCCTGGGTCCACCGAAGGAGATGTATAGTTTTAGAGTAATTTAAAAAAATTAATTTTATTTAATCATTAGAGCTAATATTGTATAAACCACTCAGAATATGAATTTTTTAAAACTCCTACCTATTTCACATCTACACCATAAGGGGAACCACCATGAATAATTTCAGCGTTATAGAACTTATTTATTGAGAAGGAGAAGCGTGATATTTTTCGACAGATGCAGGCGGATTTGCTCTTAAAGAAATTTCACTTAAAAAATCATTGAGACCTCTTGTTCGCACTGCTATAATTTTAAATGTTAATTAGCCTACAAAATATTTCAGCTTAGGGTTTAATTGTAATGTTTGTCCCCAGATTATGTTGTTTGCACAGTTCTCAATCACATGTTAAGAAACGTAAGAAGTGAATCACGGAAGATTTTCCCAAGGTACCACAAGTCTTTGCTATAGTCCCCTGGGAATATTTAATTTAATCTGTCCAACTCGTTTATATATCAATAGTTAGTAAATCTATTTTGAGAAATCTATATCTCAATAACCATTCGACGTACAAATGTCTATTAGCACTAAAATTAAAGCTAAATAATTGTGCAATAAAGCAGTTTATGACCTTTACCTTCGTAGGAATAGTGGTTTTAATGATATTTGCTAAAATAAATTGATTTATATATGTTCGGACAATAGGTTTGATTTATGAAAAACTTTATTTCAGAAACCATTGGACGAACAGATGTCAAATACTATTAGGGCTTACATTTTAGCAAATTTACTCTACTTTAAATGATGCTCTCTTAGATTTTCTGTTGTTGTTGGTAGTTGTAAAGATATTGAGCTCCGAATAAAAAATTAATTATTTTTAACGTTTTGAAACAGCCACCACTTTTTATTCCCCCTACCTATACTTGACAGACTCATAAATTTTGACTAGTAATTATACGTAGTTTTCAATTAAGTAATAAAAAATTGGAATGAAATAACTACCTTTTTTCTCCTCTTGGGCTCTTGTACTAAAACGAATATGATTTACTTTTCTCTAAAAACTTTTAGTTGACCTTCTTTGATTCATTGTGTTTTATTTGTATTTTTAGTGAATAAAAATCATTCAGAAAGAGAAAAATCGATTGACATATAATAACCTTGAAAAAATGTATACTTTTTGAGATACGCACCTAAAAATGCTTAATTTTGTTAGCAATTTAATTTGTTTACCGAAAAAATCGGGCAACCCTATAACCTTCCTGTGAAAATCCTGAACATTTAGCAAAAATCTTTATCACAATCTGATGAAAGGTATGGCAGTGCAAAAAAAATCCCAAAAAACAAATATTGATTTTTATATATTAGATTATAAGATTATATAGCTGAGCTTTGGATGAGGTGATATTTAGTTTAAATATTATCCTAATAGAGCCTGATGTGTTTAAATTAAATGCAGTAAATAATTAGCCGTGTTGGGAGCAGATGAAGGATAGCGGTCTCACGTGGCGGAACATGCAGCCTTGATCTGGTGCTCTTGACACTTGGAAATTGGCCTGGAGTCCAGTGTATATCCATGTGACCCGCACGTAACGCCCGCATTCCTTTCTTTTGGAGTTTCCATGCGGCAATCCTTCTGTTTGCTGGAATATCTGAGGTCATAATCTAAGAATATTTTGATAAAGCTCACGTCTCATCTGAGAAACTAATTTTTTTATAAATTTATTTTACGTTATTTACATTAGGACAAATTCAGTAAATTTATCATAATGAAGTGGTACAGACATGTAGAGAAACTACCCATTAGTAGCACTCTAATAATATTTCTACATTAGAAGGTCTCGAGGTTATCTTCTTTTCAGGCGCCTCGGATGACTATGAGGACTGGTAGAGGAAGCAAGGCTAGAAACAAGTTGGTTTGCATGGTTAGAAAGTTTATAATGGAAGTATTGATATCTGGTTCGGGCTAGGTCAGCCACCCACATATGGATCATTAAGGTCTTTATGGATGATTTTAGAAAGGATTTTAGATTGTAAGGATTGGATACGAGAGGAATTTGAAGGTTTATTGGAGCCCCAAAACTCAACTCAGTATTTCCAAATTGGCCTTGTTACAGTTATGTCGATGAGTTTTTTGTAATAAACTGGAAGTTTAGATCGTTTGTCTAGTAAGTGCTGTAATAGTCGGAATCGACGTACAATTTGCTGTCTTTTCAGTCTTCCAATCGAGATTTAGAAATTATATATTTCATGAAAACCAGGAATAAAAAGCATCATCAAAAAAAATTAATAAAAATTGTTATTAGAATGTATGAGTTTTTATGGCTATTGGTTAATAGTGCTCATAAGAATCGATTATTTCTTTCAACTCGCTCTTTTCACGCACAATTAACTGCGGCCGACATACTCACACTTTCCCCTATTATTTTTTTTTTTTAAACCTACCTAATTGACCAACTCTCGCACGAAACTTTTGTATGTTAGAATTCCGAGCTTACTTTCGTCTAAACTGTCTTATAGTGATTCACTTCGCCGTCCCAAGTCAGAAAGGACACTTCTTCCTTCATAATGCAACGTTAAAATCGCCGATGAACGTTCAAACATTTGGACATTCTATTTATTTGTTAGCACCTAACTATTCGGTTTTATTTTATCTTCGATTGAAGTTCTCGTTAGACATTCAATGCATTATTAAAATCGAACTTAAGTAAATATTACTTTAAGTTTCTGTATATGATAGTGTTAAATTGATCTAAAATTAAATTTTTTTAAAGATTAATAAAATTGTGTGAAAACAGGTTAATTTGACTTGTAATTAATGACCTGGGCAGGATAGCCTGCAAAACGTTTTTAAGTAATTGGGTGTGAGGTATATATTTATATTTAAGATTGTCTTTGAGGACGACCGAATTGGCCGAAACGTTGGACTATTGATGCAATAAAAAGTGTTAAGACTTAACACGGGTACGAATTGATTTATTTAAATAATAAACTAGTCTCAAGGAATTAAAATATTATATATAAAGTAAATACTACATTCAACGGCGGCAAAAATAACTAGCATATAGATAAAAAATTTAAAAAACAGAAATTCATTCATATGATTACAAATTTTATTTTATTATACTCATATTTTGCATTGTTTTTTGCTTCTAATTCTATCAGAATCACTGGTAACATATTTTTCATACGCCAGTAATATACGAAGGAAAGTGTCTTATATAGCTCTTTTGATAATGATAATCAACTAATGTTTTATTCTTTTTTTATAAAATTGTTATAAAATACCTTCGCCGTGGATTGCCTAAAAAAAACAAAAAAAAAACAGCTAAAAAGTGTGAATAGCTAAATCAGTGTTGCTTGTTTATATCTAAATGAGGTCACATATGACACCATCTTACTTTTTAAAACTAAAAATTTTTTTAGAATTTATTTATTGATATTTACAACTGTACATAAATACATCAAGTAAATTTGAGGAAATCATTATGGTGTGGTACAAGCATGTAGAGAAACTACCCAATCGTAGCACTCTAAAAACATTTTTACAATATAAGGTCTCGACACCATCTTCTTTTCAGACGTCTCGGAGGATTGTCCGTAATAATAGAGGAAGCAAGATTAGAAACTAATGGGTTTGAGTGGTTAGAGAGTTTGTAATGGAAGGATTGATATTTGGTTAAAACTTTTTTTTTTATATTTTATTTATTGTTATTTACAGCTGTATACATATATACACATTAAGTAAATTTGCTGTGAGTGATATTATGACATGATACAAACAGGTGGAAAATCTACCCATTGATAGAACTCCAAAAACACTTCTAAAGGAGAAGATCTCGAGGCCATCTTCTTTTCAGACGCCTAGGAGGATTATTAGGTAGTGAAGGAGAAGCCAGGCTAGAAACCAGTTGGTTGGGTGGTTGGGAAGTTTATCATGGAAGGAATGGTATCTGGTTCTGGCCAAATCGGCAACATATACTTATAATATATATCTTTATTATATACAGCATATATGATTGGATTTCTCAATTGAATGTCAATAATATTAACATTATTTTAAATTTATTTTTCTTTGTGGTCCAAGAACCAAATACCCAAATAGTTAGATGTGACTACATACTTCGTGCATGCGCCTGTTTCCTCTTGACAAATTCGCACTATAAATAATGAGTTGGATAGGTACGACAGAGCATTTGTTGCCCAACGATTGGTATTGTCTTTTTCTTTAAACCGCATAATGGTTTCAGTTGGATGGGTATTGTTTTCGACATAACTTGCGTTCATGGTTGTGAAAAAAAGATACCGCAGTCTGCTTATTATTTCACTAGAAATCTTTGGCCACAGTTGGCAGAGAAAAGAGATTATGACAAATATCGGTTACTTTATTTTATTTTTTATGTTGAAGCTAAATATGAAATAAATATTGCATTTGTTACTAAACAATGAGTTATATACTGAACTCGGTGAAAATTATTCGATTGACGAGAGACGAATATATTTGTCTTCGTAGAATTTCGATATAATAAAACAGTTTTAGATTAAATATTTAATAAAATAAAATTTATTTTTTTAAATAACATTATTGAAATTTACAACTGTACATAACAATACATTCAGTAAATTTGATCTCAGTTTTAATGGAGTGAAACAGGCTGGTAGAGTTATACCCATTGGTAGCACTCAAATGACGTTTTTACCTTAGCAGGTCTCGTGGCCATCTTCTTTTCAGGCATCTCTGAGGATTTTTAGGAATGGAAGAGAAAGCAAGGTTAGAAACTTATGGAACATTAAGGTCTTTATGTGTGATTTTATCCTTATTTGTGACAAAGTAAGGAGCATTGAGGATTTTACGAAGGATTTTGTATTGTAAGGATTGGATACGAGAGGAATTCGAAAGTTTAGTGGAGCCTCAAAGCTCATCTCCGTACGTCTAAATTTGCCTTATTATAGTCATGTAGATCAGTCTTTTGTAATGAATTGGAAGTTTAGACCGTTTGTCTAGTAAGTGTTGTAGTTTCCTGTCTTTTCAGTCTTGTATGAGGATTCCAGGTTAGTCGTTTCTCCAGATGTTATCTAAAGTAGCGGATCTGTTCGCCAGTGATAAGAGCAGCATTATTAAATGAAAGTGTAGGACAGTCAGTAGGTTTACGATGAAGGGTAAAGGTGATTTGATGGGATTCATTTTAATACTCCAACTACGACACCATTCTTCGAGGGAAATAAAAATATAAAATTGAAAACGGTGTTATTTTCCGTGATTTACAATTTTTTGTATTATAGACCTATGACGATCCCTTTATATATTTTCAGATGCATACAAAATGAAAATGCTGTCTATTTTAAGATCGTACATTCGCCAATTGATTTATTTTAACTTTGTGGATTTCTAATATATGAGGGTCCCTTTAAATATTTTGGATGTGTAGAAAATAAATATGCAATCGATTTTAAGATTGCACACTCGCAAATCGATTTATTTTACCTTTTCGGGATTCTAAAATGTGAGTGTCCATTTATATGTTTTCAGAAAAGTAAAAAACTAAATTGCAATAGATTTTAAGATCGATACCATTTTCATTTTCTATCCCTCTGTAAATATGTAAATTAATATGTTATAAATATGTACATAAAGGATCCCTTATATATTAGAACTCCAAAAGGGTAAAAAAAGTAGTTATTAGATTTAATTTTTATTAAATATTTATTCTATTTGTATTTTCAAATCTGCGAATACAATGGTATTCGGAATTTTAAGCTGTTTTTTTATATTCCAATAAAATTGTATTCATGTTGGAAATTCATCAATTCAAACTCCGAATAAAGATGTATCCGTCTCTCTTCAATCCAATAAATTTCACCCAACTTAGGGTATACATACTATTCTAATATTGCTAGTTTTGAAATCAATTCATATTATTATTTTCCTAAACAAGCGTTCAGCTGACGTCATTGTGTAGTAGATATTAAAGTTTCGTTTGTTTTACAATACCTTATTCATACAAATTGCTTCTTCACATAAGGCGAATTCGGCCATGCACCAGCTTATAGATAGTTTATTAGGATTGACTGGTACGAGTTGATCTGAATTTGTTTTCAGTCCATGAAGTGTCGGTTTTTGTGCACAAATAAAAGGGCGCTTTGCTGCGTCAATACGTTTGCGCTGAGTTGGTATTGTTTTGTTGAAGAAAGATAGTTCGGATGGCGGTCAAAATAGTAAAGAAAGGTTATTTATTTTTAATCAACGTTTCGCTCCACTTTGTAGGGCTTCATCAGGGCTGACAGATTAAAACAGAGATGTCAACTGATTATCACTTCTCAACGGATTGTGGAAGATAGTCCGGGTGGCTGTCAATAAAAGTATAAAAATGGTAAAAGAAGACTATTGTTAACCAACGTTTCGCCCCATTTTGCAGTGTTTCATCAGGGCTGACAGGTTGAACAGAGATGCCAACTGGGTTGACTAACTGACTAACTGCCCTAAGGGTACCTTTTTTATAAGACTGGGTGAGCACCGAAGGACTCCCGAACATACAGGAAACATTGTTAACTCACGGCTACAGTAATAAAATAAATAATCGTCTGTCATTGACGGATTCTAACTCCGGTCCTTGTTATCAGTAGCACCTTGGCCTTACCAGTGAGCCACGGCACTCCCTGGTTCAAATTAAAATAAGTAAAAAAAAAAGATTAAGAAACAAGTTTTAATCGACCTAAAAGCGATTGAGATCAAATATAATTTGTTTTTCAATTCTTATCTATTTGATTTTTTTTTTGATAATTGTTGACTTGATAAAATTTATTCTCAGTTTTGAATATCATGAATTTATTTCTTCGTTTCCCTTCACGGTGTCTATTTCGTAGGCCTTGCCTCCTGACTGTTCTAGTTTCAGGTTGTTTTTATTTTTTCGTGAAGAATTGCTGTCGATATATCGATAAGATGGCGTATCGTTGTTACAATTGGCGCAGCGGTCCTCAGCTAACGATGGCAGACAGCGGTACTCCAGGCTGAGAACGGGTGCCTTACTCTTCGATACGTGTTTCCATGATACCGTACGACTTCGTGCCGCGTACCACATCTCTGTGGTTCTATTTTCGTAAGTTATGTTGCGTTTAGTAGAACTTTCTGTATCAAATTGTAATTTGTCGAGTAATAAAATTTTTAAAAATATAAAATATTTAATACAGTCGCAAATTTGATGTTATGGGTTTCCTTGATGCACAGAATCCAAATATCGGCTTTCTCCTAGACGAATGAGTTGATTTTTTTTTTCACAAAAATTGCAGATGATTAACGGAAATTTTCATTACCGAAAACTTTTTCTTTTCCAAATTGTGGCCACTCAAATGTTTAATACGTCGACAAGCCTTTCATTTTAATATCATTAAGAAAAATATAAAGTTTTTGTGTGTATGTGTGTGTTAATTCAATGTAATTAATTTTTGGATATTTTTAATAATATTAAAAAAAAAAAACTTATAAGTATAAATACAGAACCGTGAGTCAGCCCTGAGGGTTCGAGAGCCATGCTGAGTCCACCCAGCCTCCTGAATTAGGTAAAAATTTGGCGGTCGAGCCAGATTCTGATCCAATCACCTGCTTGTACAACTGTTGGTCTAGTTTTCTGCAAACCCTTCATGAGTTGTAGTGGTGCAGATTTTTTTATTTATTTTATATCTCTATTTTATTTTGATAGTATTATTTTTATTATTTACAATTTATTTGTCTTCTTCTTTTTTCTATATCTATGGTATGATTGAATTCTTATAATACTAATACATATTACTTTTAATTGTGGTACTTTAAAAAAAAATCAATAAAATTAAAAAAAAAAAATTAACGAATTGATGTGTTTTGGTCAATCGACCAATAATGATTATTTTGTATACGGATATTTTATTATTACTGAACAAATATTCCATATGTTCTCTTCAATGGTCAGGAATGTACGGATCGCTGTAATTTCTCACAGAAAACATGTTCACTTTATCCTTGGCAACAGTTATACGTCACAACGAAGGACCTCATGTTTTGGAAAGAGAATGCTGGGAGCATCCTTTCCCTTGGCATTTCGCTCTATTGATCACGAAGTTCTCGTTTACTATGGCGCTATATCCCCACTTTACCTATATCTGTTCTCATATACTTTTTCAATATTCTTTGTCAATATCACATCAATAAACTAATGAACCTTGATATTGAAATGTATTTATGTGGTACGGAGATAACTTATACTCAGTGATGGCACAATATTTATAGTCAAAATTTGGCAGTTGAGGGAAAAAAGTTTGATCACTAGTAGTCGAGTAAAATTGTATGTTAGCTCTGAAGTAATTATAAACTGATTTCTTTGAATGGATTATGATGTAATACGTTTGAAAAATACGGTGGTGAACTGTTTTAGTATAAACATTTAACAATAACCAAACTATTTAAACCAGAAACAATTAGATAGCAATGTGCCTACCGTTTCTGGATTGGGTTCAAATTTTAACCTGGGAGCTAACACTGGACCTTGGAACGAAGAAGAACAATGTCTTAAACATTAATAGCTTTGCGTGACAATTGGAAGAACATTTTTTTACTAATAAAATATAAAGATAGGGGACAAAAAAATCAAACATATATAAAAGTAAAAAAAAAATACATACTTAACCCTAAAATTTAAAAAAATACAACAGTGATAAAGCCTTTTAATGAAATAAGCGAAATTTTTAATAACTAATGAGAGGCTAAGAAATTTAAATTAAGGCATGCTAATTCATAATTAACAACGGTTTTAAAATAGTTAATATTAAGTTTGTAACAAAAGCTGTTATTTATTAGACTGTCCTTGATGATGGTGATATTGGCCGAAACTGTGGATAGTTAAAAAGAGTTAGCCCTGTATGGATATATTTTATCCAATTCAAATAGTCTCGAACAAGAGAGAAATACATTATTCAAAAAGTAGTGGCGCCCAATTTCACTGGCCTGCTATACACACAGCATACAAAGGATAGATGGACAATTGCTTATTATTATTATATTACATAGGCATAGAGAGTAAATATTAAAATAAAAATTATTTGTCCTTTTTTTGTCCGCAACCCTGACCATCTTCTTATATTTAAATTTTTACGGTCAACTATATATACATATATATATA
>NW_027105572.1:578360-598176 GCF_000696795.3 Halyomorpha halys
TATATAAATACAAAAGTAAGATAAAGAAACTGTTAATTGAAAAGATTTCTCACTTTAAGGGGATTCATAGAAATCATTCCCTTTACTTTGATGGCCTTATTTTATTTTGATCACCTTACTTCTGTATCATCTTTATAAATAAAAACATAATGTTCGTTTGCTACTTAACCGATTTACATGGTGTTTTTTTTTAATTGTTCAGTGTCGTCCTGTAATACTATTGAAATTCTAGATTCAAATTTAACGAAGAATATACTACAAAATAAAAATTTAAATTTTGATATATAATTTCTATATATGAACTATTAATGAATTATTTGAACACTAACCAATACTTATTGCCTTTAATTCTGGTAGTTTGCACTATTAATCTTCAATAAACAAAAAAATTAAATTTTGTAACTGAGGATTTTAGGCTGAAAAATAAGGTAAAATGAAATTGAGATGAAGTATTATCAGCCCGTCTTAGCGTAATTCACATCCCTATCTTCCCCTAAAACCAATTAATGAATGGACCTACAGATACTTTTTAGTATATATGTATTTTTATTCGGGTGAATATTGAAATTTATTAAGCTAGTTTTAGTATTAGATCTTAAATGATATAATTGTATTCACTAATGGGAGAGCTGATGTAGAGCACTAGATACTACAAAGAAAGCGCGGCGCTGGAGGGGACGGAGGGGGGCCGGGCGGTGGAGACCGCGGCACGGCAGTCAGTGCCGGGATGTACGGGTGCGAGAAGCGGCCGCCTCTGATAGCAAAGTCCCCGTCGAGCGAGGGCACGGCCAGCTCCAAGCGGGGCCGCAGCCTCCTCCTCGCCGCCTCCAACCTCCAAGCGGTCTCCGGCCTCCTCATGCTGGTGTTCGGGGTCCTCTGTGCCGCCTATGGGAGCAGCCTGAGCCGGCTGGGGGGTGGTCTCTGGGGGGGTCTCACCGCCCTGGGGGCCGGCGCCATCGGGACCGCCGCCGCCCTCCGGCCCCGCCGCCTCCACCAGACCCTCTACCTCGCCCTCTGCCTTGTATCCCTCGCCGTCAACACCCTCGTCCTCTTGCTCACCCTCACC
Source organism: Halyomorpha halys (assembly GCF_000696795.3). Taxonomy (NCBI): domain Eukaryota; kingdom Metazoa; phylum Arthropoda; class Insecta; order Hemiptera; family Pentatomidae; genus Halyomorpha; species Halyomorpha halys. Next base: position 579,427 of record NW_027105572.1, read on the forward strand.
GCCACTGTCAAGGACTCCAGATTCGACAATCACGAGAACTTACACGTGAGTACATTCTCAAATATGATTACAAATCTATTATGAGCTCATATGTATGAGACATTTTTTCATTAAAAATACCATATTATTATGCTCATAAAATTGAACATTTTTTTTTTTTTTTGTACAACACTAAACATTTTAATTTATATTTGACCTAAACAAAAAATTAAGAACTGTACCGCTATAATACATGAATGGGTTCAGTACTTTTGTAAGGAAGTACTGTTTCTTGAACAACGGTTACACAAGGAGTTGAGTTGTTCATGATCACGCTCAACCACTAGATTTTTCCCTAATTAAGGGTACCCACTTTATGAGGATGGGTGCTCCTCGGAGGGCTCCCCGAACTCACACGGTCGACTGTACATTACTTGCCGGGTTCGAAACCGGGTCCTTGAAGTATGATATAAATTTATTAATTTACTTTTTTTTTAGAAATTAATATTATCTCATTAACCTTCGATCATCATATCAGACAGGTGTTTAAACATATCGTAGGTCAGTTTATCTGTACCTGGAAATTTCCCTTTCTAAGTTTGGTGTGCCGTTTCCAATTATGGCTCAAAACCAAATGGCTGCGCCTAAATATTTTGCTTATAGGTTAATAATTCTACATTAAAAGTTAGTTCGTTAGAGATAAATTGATTGCCAGGCATTCTCCATCGCTAACTAATCTACCTCCGCTAAATTAAAATAAATAGTTTGAGAAACCGGCACAGACAGTGGAGAGTCATACTTTTCTCGATTTTTTCCATGTTTTTCTACCATTTTTGATAACATCTTTGTAATCCTAGTTGAACCATAGTAGGGGTGGAATTTGGGATAAGCTTGTGTTTGGAAATAGTGGTCTGCTGCTTCTTTAATTTTAGAAATTGAAAGGGAGCAGAAAATATTTACGTCGTCAGGAAGAGGTACATCTGAGTACTCAGAGACAGTAAATCTTTGCCAGTAAGCTCTAACTTAGAATGTGGTTTTGGTTCACAGATTTTTTAACAAAATGGGGAAATGGTCACTTGAAAAATTTAATTTTAAGTTGTTCAAAGATTTTTTATTCTTTATTCTTCCTTTGTAATCATACACGATCATGTTATGTTCTATGTTTTTTTTTACTAAGGTTTCGTCTTTATTACATGCATTATATACAGCAAATGTCAATTTAACAGCCTACAATTTAACCAGTTCAGCCAGAACCTCTGGCTAATAAACAAATAATTTATCAATTAGAATAAATTATAATAAAGAAGGTTGACTGTGATTAAAAGTTATAATTTTTAATTTAATGCGAAGAATTGACAAAATAGGGTAATTGTGGACTAAAATTAATAAATAACCCGCTTAAAGTTTTTTAAAATTGATAAGTTTTTGAAATTGTATTAAGATTGTCGTTGAGGATGGCCGAATTGGCCGAAACGTCGGACTTAAAAAGAAATATAATTTTTATGTTTGAGACTAGAATTGGGTAAAATTTATTTATTTAAACAATAATAACCAGTCTCAAGAGAGTTTAAAGATTGTATATATTGTAAACAAACTTTTTGATAGACAGCATAAGTGTCAACATCACACTGCTTATTTCATTATAATTCACGCGATGAAGCCTTCTTTTTCAGTAAAATGTTAGATTTAAGTTTCTAATATGATAAGATTATAATATATGTTTGATTTTTTTTTTGTTCTGTCTCTATATATTTTATTTGTGAGATGAATATTCCTATGATTGTTATGGATTAATTTTAATGTTTAAAACACTGTTCTTCGTTGTTCTTAAGTCCAGTGTTAGCTTCCTGGCTAAGATTTGAACCCAATCCAGAAACGGTAGGCACATAGCAGGGTTGTAACGGAGACTTGTGATTGTATAGTGACTTGAATGCTCATTACCGATTGCTCTTCTGCTTTACGTAAACATTTTAATTACCTTGGCATCTAGATTTTATACAACTTTGAATGATTAGTTATCAAATCCTATTTAGGGTACTAAAGACTCTATTTGGAAAGTTCGATCAATAAATTAGTTTATTACTATTTTAATAAATTGAAAATTTTTCTTCCCCTATCAGGATTATATATGAAAATCACATGGGAAAACCGAGGCAACATGAAAATATTTAGTATTTAAAACTAGATCATTTCTTTTCTGTAATCCTTCTTATCCTTCTATTTAATCTGTATATGAGGTATGAATGAATACTTATTGCCCTAGATTGAAACACAAAATATTAAAATAAACGAAGAGACATAAAAATTAAAATAAACGGAAAAAAAAAGTTTAGGCTCAGGAATGTTCATTTTAAACTGTAATATCCTTAAAAGAGGAACATCTTCACAATATCCTTTTAGTAAATTCTTTATATCCTAAAAATCCAGTTACAAAGGTTTTAATAGAATATATAATACCGGACATGATGGTGAAGTCATAAGAGGGAAAAACTAGCTCTACTAACTCAAAATATGTTTTGAGGAATGTGCGTAAATGGTAAACGAAATTAATTAGGCCGTTAATAAGGCCGTTTTTAGTTTTATTTTTTTTTTAAATATTTATTTATTTCTACTTACAACTACATATACATTATAATACATTTAGTAAATCTGATCTAAGTTAAATTGGAGTGTTACAGGCGTGTGTAGAAACTACCCATTGGTAGCACTCTAATGACATTTTACATTAGCTCGTCTCGTGGCCATCTTCTTTTCAGGCGCCTCGGAGGATTGTCTGGAATGGAAGAGGATGCAAGGTTTAAAACTAGGGGGTTTGAGTGGTTAGGGAGTTTATAATGGAAGGAGTGATATCTGGTTCGGGCATCGGTAATGATCGGTTACATAGGGAACATTAAGGTCTTTATGTATGATAAAGTTTTTATTTTTAAATCTCGTTTTGTCACAACAATTATTCATCACCTATCCGCCAGGCACAAATATACAATTTCATCTATTTTATTGCATTATTTAATTTGAATTTTAAAATTATAGGAGATTTTACATTTTACTACCTATAACACTAGAAAACCTAATAGAACATTATTTAAAATGTAGTAAATTTTCTAAAATATGAGCACTGATAGAGCTGTTTAATTTCGATAGTTTTCGAAATATAGTTCTTTAGAAAGCAGCATTTTATGAAATATGTACTGAAAAATCAGTAGCTAGTAAATTATTGTGGGAACTTTTTATCTCAGGAACCAGATGCCAATTAGTACTCAAATTAAAGCTATTTTAATGTGCTATAAAGTAGTCTATATCGTTGATCTTCGTAGGAGATGTAGTTTTCATGATATTTGCTAAAATAAATTGATTTTTAGTTGTTCAGACAAACATTTTGATTTATGAAAAAGTGTATCTCTGAAACCATTACACCTACAGATGTCTGTCAGCTATCATATTAAAAGTAGTTGAATGTACTATACTTCTATGAACGGCATGAACTACTTTATAGCACATTAATTTGAGTGCTTATTATCATCTGTACGCCATCAATTCTTACTAATAATATAGTTTTCATTAAAATAATACAAAATTAGGGTGAAATAACTCAATTTTTTCACCTCCTGGACTCTTGTACTAAAGATATGCTAAACTTAATTCTCCTAAGTATTTAGGTAAACATATTTATAAAAAACTCTTTTGTCTCCTGTAGTCTTGATATGTATGCATATTTATTTTTGAAAGAGGTTTTATGATTGTACATTTCACAAATATGTTCTTTTCTGGTTGGAAAAATATTTGATTTACATATTTAAAAAAAATAGTGACTTATCCAACATTATTTATCAATTTCTAATTATTGGATGATATCGGATATTTAATATTCAATTAGAGCTATGTTTAAAAACGTATTAATCTAGATTGTCACGCGGCCATTGAACGTGCTACAGTGAAGGTTGAAGCTTTATCTTTATGCAACTCAATTTACATTCTTTTCTAGTTTTTTTATTTCAATCAATTATAATAAATTTACTGAGCAATTAAATAAATAGTGGGTAATTTCGTTTCTCTGTAGGCTATAACTCTTACTTCATAAATTACCTGCATTTTAAATAATCTCGTAATATGAATTGAAATATATTTTCAACATAAAAAAATTATTATTTTTATTTTAGTATAATGATACTTCTTTTTTTTACGTCCTTATAAGTCTCAATGAACGAAGATGTATTTTAATAATCTCTATCGTATTTTTTAGTCTTCCAGATCTGACAACACTGATTTTTTTTTTTTTGGGATAACATTGAACTAAAATTTTATGCAAGCCCAATCAGTCAATGAACTTAATTCTTTACGAAGAAGAATAATTGATATGTGCACATATCGTAATAATAATTAGTATTATTATTCTCTGTAAAAGAAAAATACAGAGCATATCTTAATGCTCAAAACAATCACTTTAAACATTTAGGATGAATGTTAATATTTAAATTTCATTACTAAGCTGCAGTACATATTAATTTTATTTATTGCAACCAAGATAATTCATAATAATAAAAATCTTAGAAGGGATTATCTCTCAAACAAAGCGTTACTGGTATACTTCCAGAAGGATTTTTTATTTCTTGTTTTGAGTTCCTTAATTCATACTTTCAATTAGTATCCATAACCTGAATATCAGATCCAGGAATTTTCTGAGGATATGGAGGGTATAACAAAATTTCGATCTGAAAATTCATTTCCTAATTTTAAAGGGGCAATTTTTTCAGCACCTGAGTATTTTGAATAACAAAAAAAAAACAATTTTTGGCTAATAATGTATATATTTTTATTTAATATCTCAGTTATGGAAAATATTAATTTCGTATAATTCATTGAACGTGAGAAAGTGTTTTTATTATATACATTGATTTTTCAGTTACTCTTTATTTTTAATGTTCCTCAATAATATTTTATTTTTATATTAGATATTATGTTATGTATTATATTTATTATATTAGAGATCGGGGTAGCTCAGTAGTAAGGCAATGTCCAATGACGCGAATCAGAATCGGTTATAACAGAAAATTATTTTATGTTGCACTTGTGACCTCGTGGATTCGTGAGCACCCTGGGGCTTTTGAACTTGCACAACCGTTGGTCTAGTTACAGCTGTTCCTTATAAAGTATTCCACTCCTTTATGGGTTGTTGCGGTGCAGATTTATTTTTTAATTGATTGAATAGTACTTTGATTAATTTAAGAACCGTTTAAAAATTATTCAGTTACACAGAGTGCTACAGGAAAAAGTCGACAAACTCCGGATGGTGATCCTACAGAAAAAGTCAACTTGATCCATGTCCGATTCTGAATCAGTCATAAGGGCAGAATCACACTGTTTATGGTTTTTCTCAATAACACGACTTTTCTTCATAAAAATAGCCATATCTCTTGAACTAATGCCCCGAGAGCAAAATTAAAACAACTGTTGGAAAGCTCATTAAATTTTCTTAAATAATGCATTCTTCAAAATATCCTTTCGTATAATTTTTAATATGTTTATAATGATCAACAATTTAAAAAAAATGTATAAATGCTAAATTTTGAATATTTTAATTTCATGGAAATAAATTTTCTTGCCTGAGCTATGCAAATTTCACTAAAACTTTTAGAAAGGTTTCCAACAGTATACTCACCCTTGTGATTAACTTTGAATTTTTAATGTAATATGAAATAGTATGTAAAAAAGAACTGGATAAAGAAATAAAGGGAATTATGCACTCTAACGAAAAAAAGATTATATCACAGTTAGTTGCGATGTCGAAAAATATTTGAAGTAGATAGAAAAATTTTAATATATATTTAATAGATATGCTAAATTTTGGAAAAAATTATTTTTATCTTACGGAAATAAATTGTCAATTGGCTTCAGGTTCTGGTGAACTCCCCTCCTCTATGTACCTACTTGCTTGATATTTTAATTCTTAAAGCAGGTTTAATTAACTTTCCAAGGATTGTTTTAAGTTTGCTGTAAGACCAAAAGCTTAGGCGACATGGCTATTTTTATTATGAAAAGTTTTGTTATTCAGAAAAAACACACATAAACTCAGATTGTAACTTTATTGTTGAGAATCTGAGAAGGAATTTTTTTGTTGTATTTGTGTAGAATCATTATCTGAATTTTATCTACTATACCCTGCCACACATGCATATATATTATGCTTTTCATATTAGGTTTATCCATTGTTGATCTCACTAGCTATCAATTTTGACTTTGATCATGAGCTCATCTTGAATTTAAAATATTCCTAAAGCGTGGATTACTTCAGGCCAGATTCCCTTTCACTACTACTCTCATGATCTCGATGCTTGTCGAATATTCGCTACTAACTTGCGAATACACTCGTTTAAACAAATACATATAAACTATTCCATTTTAGCTTTATAATCACAACTGGTACTTAATCCTCCGCTCCTGAGGTCAGTTCCTTTCTAAGCAGTCCACCGTTCCCCAACGACCCTGGATCTGAATTCCTTCGCTTGTTAATTCTTCACCGGAGTCAAGGTAGGAGCGAGTTCAAGGAGGACCAATGCTAAAGTAAATTTATTCCTCCTTTTAGGCGTTCCGCGATCGGTATTGTTTCCGCGGTGTTAGCAAAGACACTCCTTCCCCGAGGCAGTTTGAATGACAAGCAGTCCTTTCTTATTGTTCTATTTCCAAATAGTTTTTTTTCCCACCGTTTTACTTTTAAGTGGTAAATCCCAATTTGTTATGCTTTTTTTTAAAGCCTTTAAAGAATAGTATTACGTTTACAACAGGTATTTAAATACAAGAACTGCCTAAACGGAAAACGAAATTTTGTTAGAGATAATCCTTGAAAGGGAAAAGATTTACGCAATAAAAATTGGTGAAAACTTCTTCATTATTAATTTTTAACTTTTAGGCAAATTTTACATAAAACCTTATTTTGCTCAAACAGTCTACACTATAACAACTTAAATATAGACTGTTCTTGCATTCTTCTTCAACTTTCTTGCCTCAGAATTGAACAATCCATAGTTCATAGTGGTGACAGTTTAAGCATAATAAGTTTATGTAATATTAGAAACGAAATAAATTCATGATTTGTAATTCATATGGAAACAAAAAAAATATTATGTTGTGACCCTGTGTTTATCTTAAAAGATATTGAAAATTGTATTGAAAATGAATAAAATAAAATGAATTTATTAATTTCATGAGTATTAATACATACTTCTATATACTCTTACATACAACAATAACATTAGGAATTTTAAAATTTCACGTATTTTAAAAGATATTAATTATTTTTTGAACAAATAAATTACCTAATGGACTTAGGTCAAATTAAAAAAATATAAATTAAAGTTAATATTAAAAACCAAACTATCTATGACTTGCGTTCAATGCTTGATTAGGTAGTATAGTATCTTGACTAGAGGTAATATAGTGATGTGGTCAGTATTTCTTATAAACCCATAGGGGTTTTCTTTGCGCATTGAAGGGTCAGGTATTCACCTTCTAGAATCTTATTAAACTTGGAGCTGATAATATAATATATATATTCATTGATGAGTTGATAGATGATTGTGGGTATTTTTTTCTATTTGACAACTTATTAAATGTTTAATTGTGCACCTTTCGACTATTCCTACCTTTACACGAGTTTACCTATTCTCTTCACAAGCCGTTCGTTTAATAAATGTTCAATTCATTTTCCCTTATAATTTATTTATCACCTGTTTATTTAAAAATTTTAGTTCCACTTAGATCTTATTTCTGTTAACAGTTAGTTTAGTTTATATTTGCCTGTTTTACTTATGTCCATACGTTTTAAGCATTTCTATTTTCTCTAACGTATTCGTACTTCTCGATTGGCCCACCGCGCTTGTTATACTTGGCGTTGGACCTCCAAATAGTCGAAATGTCTCTTTTATTTCTATCTTCATTCCTCTCTTTCCTTATTCTCTCTTTTTTTTTTCCTCACTCACTTTATTAGTTATGTCAACCACATCTAATTACTGTTATTTAATTTAACTTACTACTCTCAGCATAAGCTGAGTTATATAGATAACTTTATATCTACATCTTTAATTTTGTTATTACATTTGTTAAAGCCATCTCAAAATTGAAAATACTTTTCTGAAGGAAAGCTTTAAAAATAACAAAACAAAACACGGTAGCTCGGATTATAAACATTTACTTTGGTAAGTTTAAAACATTAAATCAAATCGAATTAAAATCTTAAAAAATAAAATTAAGAAAAAAAATTCTCCGATGGGCCCAGAGGCGATAGGTCCTGAGAAGTCCACTCCTAAAGGTCAGAGAGACGATGCTTTTCGAAGTCCACTGTTTTCGCGTTGGTGTTGTGTTATTCCATCATATGCACATTACAACACTAGTATAAATAAATCTCCCTCTTTTAAAACAAAAACAAACTTGTAACAAAATACAAAAAAAAATAAGATTAAAATGAAATACAGTGTCTATTAACAAAATACACTACAAAATATATTTACAAATTAATTATTAAATGTGGCATTAACAATATTTATATATTTAAATTATCACATATACTTTTTTTTTTTATGTTATTTTAAATAATTTCTAATTCTGTACATGTATTTATTTAGTTGATTCTCATATCTATATATTTTTTTTTTCATTCTTAATTTTAATATTACTATTTTTCCTTTATGTTATTATATACACTTTCAATATTTTTATAATATTACACTATAAAGTTTCTTCAATACTACTTATGTATCTATATTATCTAATATCTTCTTATGTGATATTCTTGTGTTTCTTTAAATCCATTTAATCATTATGGTTGTTATCTTTCTTTATAAGCTTTTGCTAATTTATTTTCCTCACTGACCACACCTCTAATCATCTTCTACATACATATGTATGTATATTTTAATATAGCCGGTCTTGAACAGGGTCCCAGCAGGAGAAGTCTATTGTCTTCTCCTCTGAACTATATGACTATTAGAATTACGCTCAAAATTAATATATATATATATTTAATGAAAGGGAAATTCCAGCGATTCCTTGCTCCTTCACGATTTGAATTTTGAAAATGTTATTTTCTTATCATTGTTAAGTATTGACTTACATTCGTCTATATTTCATGATCGTGTGATTACATGCCTGCCCTACTATGCAATTACTTAAGTCGAAAAAAAAATATCTGAATGGATTGGTTTTTGTAGATGCTCATAAATCAAGGAAAGATTAGTACCCTGCGATTAGCAATTTTTTCCTACTGGATATTATAGCGCATGAACATGAAGGTTTGAAGGCTACTCTCATTTCCCTTCTCATGATCAATCTTCAATCACTAACAGTGATGTTACTTATTTTTTTCTTGAAATATTTCAATATTGACCATTTGAATCCACACGACCTAAAAACAAATTAGAGGATTGGCAATTGTAATTAGATAGACATTCTGCAATTTATTTTAAATCCCTTTTAGATAATGGAAACTATTTGCAGAATGATTTTGTGTGATTTCAAACTGTGAAATCTCTCTAGTTTTTTTCTTTCTGAATTCCAACAACTATCAAAAAGCTAACATTACTATTCTGTGATAAATTCATCATAATTAATGAGGAGTTAACTTCTTATTCACCAACATTACAAATATTGATTCGAAAACGCAGGTTAATAAAAAAAAAATTTTGAAATTGAATATGATAATTTTGGCTATTCTTTAAATTTTTTTTTGTGTATTGAAACCGAAAATAAACTCCGATTTCTTCCATGACGTATTGTTTTTGCAAATTCATGGTGTGTTATGCTAGTTTTGTGGACCAAAAATTAAAAATATCTTTCAGAGTACTCAAATCGACCAAGTTCAATGTTTTCTACTACTGAAAGGACTTCGTAATATACCAAATAGAACAAATTGAACACTTTATTTTTTATAATAATTAAATAATTTCCAATTCTGTACATGTATTTATTTAGTTGATTATCATTTACATATTTTTTTCTTTTTACATTATTACTTTTTCCCTGTATATCATTGCATACAGTTTCAATATTCTTATAACATTACAGTATGCATTTCTTCAATACTACTTATGTACTTATATGATCTGTTATCTTCTTATGTATCAATTTAAATTCTAGATATAAAGCAATATACTAATTATAGTGTAAAAATATTTTATGTTACTTTTTACTACCTTTAAATCCAGTATATCTATAATTTAAAAAAAAAAATGGGTATGACTATAGTTGAATATTGTCATCAGAATAAAAAAAAACTTATTATACCGAAGGTACCAAGGCATTAAAATTTAATCAAATTATACACCCGGTTTCCATATAAAATCTGGAAACTAATTTACCCTGTCCAACAAATAGTTGAGAGAAATAGTTCTACTTTCACTGAAAATTTGTATGAAGTGTGTTTTTCGGATGCTGTATCCTAAAATGAATTTAGGTTTTTGTTTAAACTTTTTAAACATACTTTACAAACTCATTTTTTTTTAAATTTTATAATAAATTCACTATTAAAGTTACCTGTGCATTTATTTCGCACTACTCTTCTTTTATTTTTTAACAATTAAGTAAAACGCCTTATTTAGGCAATTAGTAACATAAATTCACAGTAAGAAACAATTAAAGTTAATCTCACTGGCTAGAGAAAGTTAATTTGTTTACAGATCTTTTTAGATTAGCTTGAAATCTTTATTTTGGTACCGTTGGAAAGACAACCTTTCTCTCATTCTTATGACAACAGTAAATTCCATATTTGCTGAATCCGAACGAAATAAAATGTTACTCGTATTTATTTAAATAATTATAAATACATTTTCTCTAAAATTCTCACCGACCTAAACTCACACGAGATTCCAATTATATCCGATTTTCTGCTAACGCTTCTCAGTTTTATGAAACAATGATCTGTGCCACCTGGAAATGGAAGTTAATTCTCTGAGATCACAAACTACGCCCATAAAAATCGTAATTGCTTGAGTTGAATTATTGTGGTTGAAATGTTGGATGCTTGTATCTATCAGCCAAGTTTAAAATCAGTTTCTAACAAACCTCAATTCTCCAGGTTCTTATCGTATACGTATTGAATAGTTCTTTTTTGTTTTTTTTGCTTACAAAAAAATAAAAACAAAAAATTGCCATACATTTTCATTATGATAAATTACAAAATTCAAGGGAAACCGGCTGGATTATTTATACCGACAAACGAAAATCGGAATTGTGTGATCCTTATAAATCCTGTATCAGAGGGTTCCAAAGGTTTAAACCCATTTTTTATTTTCGTTCCTACTTTAATTCGATTCGAATTTTTTGTTCGATGTTTAGGAAGTCTTTATCGAAACTAATACATCTATTTTTTCACGATAATATCCAAACAATCGAAGAAACGAAGTATTGGATCTCTCTTACTGAGGTCACATAAGTCAGCGTGGTGATCTCCACTTTCTCTATGTATTATATTTCGTATTTTTCTACATGATAAATTATAAAAAACAATGATTTTAGGCTGATAACTATTTTTCTTCTATTGTACGTTACTAATAAAACCGCAAATAATTTATCTTTGAGGACTATCATTTGTTGAGTGAAAATTAATTATACTCCGAAGATAATAAAATAAAAATAAATTTTTAAACGATAAAAATATTTGCAATATCTACAGCGCTTTCGTTTTTTTATTTCATGATCACAATAAATTGCCTTATTATATGTTCTATATATAGGTAAGTGCTAATGTAAAAATAGAAATATCAATTTAAATGTAATGTTGAAGATGTAATTTCAGCTTACAATCGAAGTTTAATTTTCAATTCTTAGATCAGATTTACTAAATGTATTATAATGTGCAGTTGTAAATAGCAATAAATAAATATTTAAAAAAAAAATTCATTTAACAAATCAATGAAATAATACTATCTTCAATGGTTGATTTCTGGGCACATATATTTTTTTTTAACCTGTAACCTTTTAGAGCACTATGTTTCTGACCCATTTTATCGAGGTTTCGCACTCGACGTATTATTATGCGGTTCGTATTGAAGATTATTACTTATGTGGTAATATCTTTAGTAACCCTGATTAGGTGCCGATATGCGGGTAACACCTTCTTAGTTCATCACTAACAGGTACTTAGCCGAGATTGCGTTGACCAAAGCAGGTTATGTAATATAGGGGAATATATCTCGTAATATAGGACGATATATTTATTCTGATTAATATAAGAATGCAACTCTTAAATGCGGGTTGAAACATCGAATCTTAATAAATAGATAATACAGTTTATTATTTTTTATTTATTTAAATTAACAAATACTAAAAAAAAACTATAATAAGTAAGTATGATAATTTTTTAAGAGCACATTATAATCTTGGGAAGAAACTATCCAATGGCGATACTCCAATCATTGCTTTAAATCAAAAGATTCCGTAACAATTTTTTTTTCTGACGTCTTGGATGATTATCAGTGATTGTTGAGGATGACAGATTAGAAACGAATGGGTTTGAAGGATTTTTGAATCCAAGGACATATGTCTGTTTCGCGCCAAATCTGCAACGAATGGGTCTTTTTGGATTCGTTTATTTGTGACGAAATAATCTCTTATTACAACATAAACCTTTTCCAGATAGAATTAACTTAGGAATTGACTGTTCTATTCTAATTATTATTATTCTGAACTAAGATTATTATCATATAATACATTCTGCCTTAAGCTATAAGAGAGAACGCTTATAGCTCCTCTTTGTAGCTCTAATCCCAAATTGTACATTGATGCTATAGATGGATATACCGAGATAGAGAGGCGAAAAGTGTAAAATATGGTGCTAGAAATGATAACGAACTTTTTTACGTTTGACAAGCTCAGCATAATCAAATACTAGAAGAGGTGGTACAAAAATCCGGTATTTTAAAAATTTTGGAAAGTGTCTTATATCGTTGATTCGATAATGATAATCCCTTTGATTTTTTACTAAACCGCAATTTAGTCTCAAACCACGGATTTTGATTTAATTTTTTTCTGCACTAAAAAATAGGTCACCATTATAATTTTGGTATGATTTCATTTCAATATACACTACGACATTCTCATATATACTCAGTGCAAGTTTAATTTAATTTTTTTTTTAGTTTTCTTTGTTATTTATGCAATTTTTAATTTTTATTTGTGTCAAAGCCATCTCAAAATTGACCATATCTTTCTGAAGGAAAGCTTTTAAAAAAAAAAAAATTAAATTAAATCAAGAACCAAATTTAAAATAAAACTGTCTTCTAAGAGAAAGCAAAATGAAATAAAAGAATAAACAAAATCAATAAATATAAAATAAATTACTTCTGGACACCTATGGGTCAGATGCGATAGGTGCTGAAAGCCTACTGTTCTCACCTTGCTGGGCCCACGTCTGTACGGCGCTCTAGTAACGATCCACCCAGAGAGGGTCTGGAGACGATTCGTGCCCAACTGCACAAAGGTGACTGGACGACTGCCCTTAGGCCGTAGATTGATGTGGCAAAATAACCCCTACTAGCCATTATTTCATCATATTACACACATTGCAACGCGAGTATAAATAAATCTGCTTCTTTTAAAACAAAAACAAACTTCTAAGAAAATACAAAACGATAAAATTAAAATGAAACACTACCTAATAATATAGATTTTCAGATTAATTATTAAATGTGGCGTTAACAATTTGTATTCCTTATAGTTCTTGTGCTGTACCTAATTGCAAAAATACTGCTATGAAGACTCCACAAAAGTTTTTTATACTAGAAACATTTGGTTAAAGCTAGAAAGGGATCCAAAAATTACTATTGACTCTAAAAAATACATAACATTTTTGTGAAGATCACTTCGTTGTAAGTATAATGTAAGATACAAATTAATGATTTGTAATGATTTTAAGTCCTAGTTGGAAAACGATATGGAGAATTATATTCGATAAAAAATAATTAAAATTCTTTTAACATCAAAATTTGTAGTAATTTACAAACAGCTAAAAACTGTGAATCGCTAAATTAGTGTTGTTTGTTTATGTCTAAATGACGTCATATATGAAATCCTCTAGCGTTTTCCTTCTGTTGGTACGCAGATTATAAACGCAATTTTTAAAATCAAAATAACAAATTAATTCTGTTGCTGTATTACTATACACTAAAACATATATATAATAAGCGATATTGTTAAAATTATTTCAAATTTGTATTTCTATGTCGTCTCATACCATATTGAAGCATTATTTGCAAGAAATATTGAAAAATTCAACGAAATGCTTGCATTTCTTATTTTGCTTTCTAAAGACAACATATCTCAACATGGACTAATAATACAAATCATAACAGTTTTTGTATTTCAGTCCCATGGAAACCGGTTGGAAAAGTGTAAAGAAACACCAGATATTTTATTTAATTATATATCATTACAATATATTTTCTTTACCGTATAGTTTAATTATATATTGTTATTTACCGCTTTAAACTAAATTTATATAATAACCAATTATTGACTCATTAATCCAGTATGTAAATAAAAATAATAATGTATGTTTAATTTTAGTTTAACTAAACATATTAATTTATATTAAACTTTCAATTATGTTCAGTTAATAGCTAAGCATTGCCGGGTCTACTGGAATTTTATAAACATATTGTTTTTCCTTGTTTATTTTTTAAAAAAACTGTTGCTACATTATTGCATTTGTACTATATAATATTACAATAGATGATATGGATACTTTAAAGTATGATTTCGAATTCCAAACGATAATTCAAATTAATAAGTTCTAATTACATCTAGCAGATGGCTATTTACAAAATCAAAACTAAAAGATCAGATACAAACTAGATTAAATTTACCAATCAGAGATAATATAAAGCAAGAAGTTTCAAAGCAAAAAGTAGTTCAGAAAAAAAGGACAGACGATGAGGGATAAAAAGATTATTTCTTTCAACTTTCAATGATATTTCCCGTTTCTACAAACTACTTTATTAATAAAAGGAAGATACAATAGACGACTTCTTCGACGTAGGTATAGGTTTCCACTCGCCTCAAGAGAATAGCCACATTTTCACCATAATTCATGTCTTATTTTATGACCTGTAAATTTCTATGTGACAAGAGAAATTGATTTATATTTAAGTCTGTATGTTTAATCAAAAATCATATATTAAAGCAAAATCAGATATATTGAAATAATAATATAGAGAAACAATTCAATTCATGAATAAATACCAATGAATATAATTAGTTGTCTCCCTCAGGGATCCTGTATAAATCCGATATTATTCAATTTATTTATAAATGAAATTCCAAAATTGAAAAAATATTATAAATTCCTCTTTGACGATGATACAGTGTTATCCCAGGAGAGTGGTATAACCCTATTGTCCTTCAAAGTGAAGCCAAAATGGCCACGCCCACGAAAGGAAGGTTTAGGTTGGGATTAAAAGGAATGTTCGCCATTTTAATTTAAACTGAATTAGTAAGCAGCTAGTGATTAGCTCCTACTCTTCTGCCACGCCCCTTGAAGGCTCTTTTTTGGCTACATATTTTATGTCGGCTAACTCCTTCCATTATACTCCATCCTCCTAGTTTATACCTCTCATATAACTGAATCTACACGATCTCTAACAGGCTAAGAGAAGCTTTAAAAAAAAGCACATAGTTTTAAAACACTTAGGAGTCATGTAAGACAATAAACTTTTATTTAACCACTATATTTATTTTGAATTTGATATTGAAGGAAAATAAAGTACAGAATATTTCCACATTGCAATAAAATATTTAAATTATTTTCCATAAATAAATTGGTACTCCATAATGCAATACTGATGATAGATAAGATAATTATTATTTATTTATTGATAAGTATTACAATGTGCCTCAAACTTGGGCAATGAGTAATACTGGTAATTGAACACATACAAAAAATTTAAAAAAAGGGTAAAAAATAAAAAAAAGTTAATAAATAAAATTTCTACATTATATGAATAAATAAATAAAATACATAACCAAACAAAATAAAATAAATTATATTAAATATTTACAAAGTCGACCTGAGGGGCAGAGCAGGGCCCTTTGATTTCCCACTGCAGCACTCTCACTGGTGATGAGCCAGTGGAGGCTGAGTAAATGCGAATGCAATACTAATACCTAACATATGGAACTTCGCTGATTCAATTAACTTAAAGTATTCCAAACCAAATGCCTCAGAATCGTTAACAACTATCCGTATTACTCAGACACATTCAGAACTAGCATACATGGATACACATACTCATTCTATTTCAGTATTTTCCAAGCTCAAAAACATCAAAATTCGTAATAATTTAAAAACAGCTAAAAAAGTGTGAATCGCTAAATTAGTGTTGTGTGTTTATGTCTAAATGACGTCATATATGAAACCATCATGGTGGTTGTTTGCTTATGTCGAAATGACGTCACATATTAAACCATCATGGCGCTTTCCTTCTGTTGATACGCAGATTAAAAATCCCAATTCTTAAAACTAAAATAACAAATTAATTCTGTTGTTATATCAATTAAAACATATATATATAATAAGTATCAATATTAAAATTATTTCAAATTTGTTTGTTTAACAACAAAATTCTATTGTAGCAGTATTTGCAAGGAATATTGCAACATTCATTCAAATTATTGCATTTGTTATTTTAGCTATCACAAACCAACATATCAATATGTACTAATAATAAGAACCATAACATTTCGTATTTTATTTTTATGGAAACAGGTTAGAAAAGTATATATAGAGACACTAGATTATTTTTTTATCGATTTAATTATTTATCATTATAATATATTTTTATCAACGTATAGTTTAATTTTATACTGTTTTTTACTCCTTTAAACTAAATAAATATTATAAAAAATTAATTCAATTATTAATCCAGTATGGAAATAAAAATAATAATGAATGTTTAATTTTAACTAAATATATTAATTAGTAAGTTTATATACTAGTATTATATAAACATATTGTTCCTTGTTTATATTCCAAAGAATCTATTGCTAAATTACTGCATTTGTACTATATAATATTTCAATAGATGATATGAATACTTTAAAGTATGATTTGCAAATTCCAAATCAATCAAAGCTTCAAATTGATAAGCTTCGACTGGATATCTGTTTATAAAATCAAAACTAAAAGATCATGTATATGATATATTGGAGATTAAACATCGGTGTACATGCACCACGATCTCCGTAAATATCCAAAGATTGCTGTAAGTCTAAAGTTAACCAAAGTTTAATTTAAATTAAAATATATATGTATATGTGTGTCCTTTATTATTTATACAAGTAGATGATGAAATAGGTCTTCTAAGGGTCTTGAAAGCGTTTCCTTGAGAATGGCGCAACGCGTTGAAGACATAGTACTGCAAACTGTTCCTAGGACTATACTTTCAGCTAACGGGCTCTCTACTATGAATGGTCATCATCTTAAGAGGATCTTTCGTCATGGAGTCCTTTGCCAAAGCATTAAAAGATTCTCTTGCTGATTTAGAAATCTTCAATGAGCGCATGTTGTATGTAGGTAACTGTGAGTTCCCATTTTATTTTTCTCTACTGTAGCAAACTTATTAATTTTTATTTTATTAACTATTAAAAAATACATTAATCTATTAAAGGATAGAACCCCTATAGTCCAATATTGTGAATTTGAAAAAAATTCTATTCTGGATTTTCTCTTTGGGAAATCTGGTAAGTCAATTCAATAAAAATTTTGTTGAGGTTAAAAAACTTCCAATTTGAATGTAATTTATTTAAAATTAACATATTGTAGCACAACGTTTCGGGGCCACTGTCCCATATTCATGTACTTTAAAACCTACAAACAACAATAATCCACCATAATAACAATCTTCATCTATATGTATTATTATTCATTCAATTATATTCCTCTCATTATCAGTCAAAAATTTGAATTTCATAAAGGAAATCATGTCATATCTACATTGCTTTACACTGTTCTTACTTTTTTATCATTACTTATTAGTGCATTCTTCCCCTCTCTTTAGCACAACCATTGCTCTATATTTCTTGCTACCTCTTTGGACCTTATCTCATGTCCAGTGTGCTGTTTGGTTACGTCTCTATTTATATGCCATACTTTGTATTTTAAATCAAACTCGGCCTGTATTATGAAAAGTATTAAACTAATTACAATGAAACTTAAAGAGTGTACAGATGTTATTTCTAAATTCTAATAAACGTATTGAGTTTTGGTAAATAACTATATCGGGACTAAAATATAATAACAATAAAATACTTTTATCTATTCCCAGACAAGTCACTTAGGAATAATAATGCCTTAAACGTAAGGTGAGTTTTAGTGCTTTTCATTCAAATAATAAAATTAAACAAAAATAATGCTGTACATACAAAATCATAAGGTTTCTATACAATAAAAAAAAATAATCTAGTTAGATAACTCCATCATAATTCTTGTGAAACTAACAAGCCGAATGAGGCTACGCACGTGGGATCACAGAATTTAATGTCACTTTTTCAGGTGATACTAGGTCGACAAATATTAGAAACTTGTCCGAGTTTAGAGATTTAATTACTTTAAAATAAGAAAATAATAAATAAAGGTCAACAAGAATATAAATGGATAAAAAATATATATTTATAATCCTTTATGCTGGAAGAGTCTTATGGAATTAAAAGGATTTAGTGAATGACATAAATTCTTCCATATTAAAAAACAATAGTTTATTTCATATCATCAGCAACGTTTCGGGAGATTTC